>NW_026057577.1:5802980-5894220 GCF_023721935.1 Panthera uncia | reverse complement strand
TCTCAAAGCTAAAACAAGCAATCCTAAAATTCATATGGAACCACAAACGGCCCCGGATAGTCAAAGCAATTTTGAAGAAGACCAAAGCGGGAGGCATCACAATCCCAGACTTTAGTCTCTACTACAAAGCTGTCATCATCAAGACAGCATGGTATTGGCACAAAAACAGACACATAGACCAATGGAATAGAATAGAAACCCCAGAACTAGACCCACAAACGTATGGCCAACTCATCTTTGACAAATCAGGAGAGAATATCCAATGGAAAAAAGACAGTCTCTTTAACAAATGGTGCTGGGAGAACTGGACAGCAACATGCAGAAGGATGAAACTAGACCACTTTCTTACACCATTCACAAAAATAAACTCAAAATGGATGAAGGACCTGACTGTGAGACAGGAAACCATCAAAACCCTAGAGGAGAATACAGGAAAAGACCTTTGGCCTCAGCCGTAGCAATCTCTTACTTGACACATCCCCAAAGGCAAGGGAATTAAAAGCAAAAATGAACTATTGGGACCTCATGAAGATAAAAAGCTTCTGCAGAGCAGAGGAAACAATCAACAAAACTAAAAGGCAACCAACGGAATGGGAAAAGATATTTGCAAATGACATATCGGACAAAGGGCTAGTATCCAAAATCTATAAAGAGCTCACCAAACTCCACACCCGAAAAACAAATAACCCAGTGATGAAATGGGCAGAAAACATGAATAGACACTTCTCTAAAGAAGACATCCGGATGGCCAACAGGCACATGAAAAGATGCTGAACATCGCACCTCATCAGGGAAATACAAATCAAAACCACACTCAGATATCACCTCACGCCAGTCAGAGTGGCCAAAATGAACAAATAAGGAGACTATAGATGCTGGAGAGGATGTGGAGAAACGGGAACCCTCTTGCACTGTTGGTGGGAATGCAAACTGGTGCAGCCGCTCTGGAAAACAGTGTGGAGGTTCCTCAAAAGATAAAAAATAGACCTACCCTATGACCCAGCAATAGCATTGCTAGGAATTTACCCAAGGGATACAGGAGTACTGATGCATAGGGGCACTTGTACCCGATGTTTATAGCAGCACTCTCAACAATAGCCAAATTATGGAAATAGCCTAAATGTCCATCAACTGATGAATGGATCAAGAAATTGTGGTTTATATACATAATGGAGTACTACAGGACAGTGAGAAAGAACGAAATATGGCCCTTTGTAGCAACGTGGATGGAACTGGAGAGTGTGATGCTAAGTGAAATAAGCCATACAGAGAAAGACAGATACCATATGTTTTCACTCTTATGTGGATCCTGAGAAACTTAACAGGAATCCATGGGGGAGCGGAAGGGAAAAAAGAAGAGGTTAGAGTGGGAGAGAGCCAAAGCATAAGAGACTCTTAAAAACTGAGAACAAACTGAGGGTTGATGGGGTGTGGGAGGGAGGGGAGGGTGGGTGATGGGTATTGAAGAGGGCATCTTTTGGGATGAGCACTGAGTGTTGTATGGAAACCAATTTGACAAAAAATTTCATTTATTAAAAAAAGGAAAAAAATAAAAATAAAAAATAAAATAAAATAAACCAAAGGCCATCTTTGAAAACCCACAGCTAATGTCATCCTCACTGGGGAAAAAACTAAGAGTCTTTCCTCTATTGTCATAAACAAAACAGTGATATCCACAATGTCCATAATTATTCAACATAGTACTGGAAGTCCTAGTCACAAAAACCAGACAACTAAAAGAAATAAAAGGCATCCACTTTGGTAAGGAAGAAGTAAAACTTTCACTATTTGCAGATGACATGATATGTATATGGAAAACCTTAAAGAATCCACGGAAAACTGCTAGAACTGATACATAAATTCAGTAAATTCACAGGATACAAATCAACGTATAGAAATCTGTTGCACATCTATATATCAATAATTAAGCAGCTGAAAGAGAAATCAAGGAATCTATCCCATATACAGCTTTACCAAAAACCATAAGATACCTAGGAATAAACCTAACCAAAGAGATGAAAGGCCTGTATTCTGAAAAGTATAAAACACTAATGAAAGAAATTGAAGCTGACACAAAGAAATGGAGATGTTCCATGCTCATTGATTAGAAGAACAAATATTGTTAAACTGTCCATACTACCCAAAACAATCTACACATTTAAGGCAATCGCTATCAAAATACCACCAGCATTTTTCACAGACCTAGAACAAACAATTCTAAAATTTGTATGGAATCACAAAAGACCCCAAATAGCCAAAGTAATCTTGAGAAACAAAAGGAAAGCTGGAGGCGTCACAATTCCAGACTTCAGTTTATACTATAAAGCTGTAGTAAGCAAAACAGCATGGCCTTGGATCAAAAATAGACAATGGAACAGAATATAAAAGCCAGAAGGGAACCCAAAACTGTATGGTCAATTAATCTTCAACCAAGCAGCAAATAATATCCAGTGGGGGGGGGGGGGGGAAATGTACCTTCAACAAATGGTGTTGGGGAAACTGGACAGCAACATGCAAAAGAATGAATGTGGACAACTTTCTTATACCATACACAAAAAATAAATTTAAAATGGATTAAAGACCTATATGTGAGATAGTAAAATATTAAAATCCTAGAAGAACACAGGTAGTAACCTCTTTGATATTGGCCATAGCAACTTCTTACTAGATGTTTCCTGAGGTAAGAAAAACCAGAGCAAAAGTAAACTACTGGGACTACATCAAAATACAAGTTTCTGTACAGAAAAGGAAACAAGAAAACTAAAAAGCAGCCTATAGAATGGGGGAAGATATTTACAAATGGATCTGATAATATCCAAAATATATAAAATAGTTATAAAACTCAGCACCCCAAAAACAAATAATCCTATAAAATGGGCATAAGATGTGAATAGACATTTTTTCCAAAGAAGACATACAGATGGTCAACAGAGGCATGAAAATTTCAACATCATTCATCATCAGGGAAATGCAAATCAAAACTGTAACGAGATATCACCTCAAACCTGTCAGAATGGCTAAAATAAATAACACAAGAATCAAAAGGTTTTGGTGAGGATGTAGAGAAAGGGAAACCCTCTTGCACTGTTGGTCAGAATGCAAACTGGTGCAGCCACTCTGGAAAACAGTATGGAGGTTCTCAAAAAGTTAAAAATAGAACTACCCTATAATCCAGCAATTGCACTTCTAGGTTTTCATCTAAAGAATACAAAAACAGTAATTGAAAGGAATCTCTGTACTTCAAAATTTATAGCAGTAACATTTACAATAGCCAAATTATGGAAACAGCTCAAGTGTCCATAAAATTGATTAATGGATAAAGAAGTACTCAGCCATAAAGAAGATTGAAATCTTGCCATTTACAACAACATGGATGGAGCTAGAGAGTATCATGCAAAGAAAATAAGTCAGTCAGAGAAAGACAGATACCATATGATTTCACGCATATGTGGAATTTAAGAAACAAAACAATCATAGGAAAAAAAGAGTGAGAGAGGCAAACCAGGAAGTGGACTCTTAACTATAGAGAACAAACCGATGGTTATCAGAAGGGAAGTGGTTGGGGGAATGGGTTACATATGGGATGAGGAGTAAGGAGCACACTTGTGATGCACACTGGGTATTGTGTAAAAGTTTTTAATCACTATATTGCACACTTGAAAATAATATTACACACTATGGTAGCTAGCTTGAAATTTTAAAACTTTTAAAAATGCTTATTTAAGTCCAGAAATGTAGATGTTCTCAGTACCCCATCCATAGTCTCTAGGCATTCAAGGTACCATTACACAACAGCAAATCTTGCAAACACCCTGCCACTCTGCCTGTGTCTTCTCTGGATGGGGTGTGGGGTTAGCCACCTGCAGGGGAGACCAGTGGTGCTGAGGAATTCATACCCCTGAGAGCAGCCTACAGCCCATTCATAGGACGGTGGAAAAATGACCTAGCTTCCTTGCCCTTTGAGTTGGGTTCTGTGAACAACTTGCAAGAATGTATTGCACACTCCCTGAAGTCATGACAGGACTTAACCCCACTCATCCATATTTGTGATCCTGTGTTGGCCCTTTCCATTCCACTTTTGTCTACTTACTTTCTGTGGTCACCTTCCAAATACAATACTTGCCTAGATTCCTAGTCCCAGGTATGCCAACATAAGACAAATGGTTATGGTTAACATGTGAAGGACTATTTTCTCTTCTACTGATCTTAATAACCTAGTAGATATTAAAAGAATTGGGGCAGAAAAGTAGAAAGATGAGAAAAACTAAAAATGAAGAAAAAAATAATTTTGAAAAGACGGAGGCCTTTTTCACAGCCAAAGGAGAGAAAAGCACAGAGAGATGCATCATATTACATGAATCTGAACACTTTCTTGGGATATACAAGTGATAACAAGGTTGAGAAGGAAAGAGAAAATTGGTGAATCCTGCAAAACTCATCCTTAATAGAATGTTGTCAATTTCCCCAAAGTACATTGAAAGGCCACAGATGTCTAGTCCTACTGCAGGTGAGCCTGGAATTCCTCCCCATCTTCTTTGTTTTAGATTTCACCTATGAGTCAATCCATCAGATGAACTTGATGTTAAACGAGGAAACCTCTTCTGAGCTGGAGCATCATCCACTGGAAGTAGGAATGAACATCAAATAAGCAACACAACCCTATCCTAATGTGAGACCTCAGAGCAGAGCAAGGTAGTTGAGAAGCCATTATAGCACATCAGGGAGATCCATCTTAAGCATGAGTTCTGAGCTCTTTCCTTTGATTCCTCTCTCAGCTGACATAGATGAGAATTGTGAGATAGCCATGGGAACCCCTCTAACATAGCCTTAACTGAGATAATAGGCAGTGTCATCCCATCCTCTTCTCAATGCTTCTCAAGCTTTTTCAGGGAGAAATAACCACCTGGTAGATATTCCTCAATAATGCAGATTCCAGGTTCCTACTTCCAGGGATAAGTCATCACATTGCTGTGATACAACATACAAACCAACAATGGCTGGATCATGGCGCAAAAATAGAACTCTGACCCACAAACTATAGCAATTTGTCCAGGAATCAACCCCCTTATCTATAATAAACAGCCTAGGAAGTCAGCCTGCCATAAATCCACTTGGAAGAAATCGGACTTCTAACTTTAGTAAAATCTAGGAAGATAAACGGTAATTTCTGTAACAATAGTACTCAAATTAATATTTTTGGCTAATAACTTCCAGCTTCCCTAATTCTCCACTTCCAACTTAAGACAAACCAGAGAAATCCCAACATGTCCCTAACCACCGTGCTTTTAGTTAACCTATCTCCTTCTTTCCTATGCCAACAATTCCCAGTTGGAGCAAAC
Source organism: Panthera uncia (assembly GCF_023721935.1). Lineage (NCBI taxonomy): Eukaryota > Metazoa > Chordata > Mammalia > Carnivora > Felidae > Panthera > Panthera uncia. Next base: position 5,888,881 of record NW_026057577.1, on the reverse strand, counting down.
CTGAAGCTTCTCTTTTTTTCCACTCTAAAGTTTAACCACTCCTCTACCTTTGAGTCTCTGCCAAAATACAAGTGGAAGTGGCTGACTGCCTTGATATAAAAGCTCTGAATAAATAGACTTTTCTTTCCTCATTTGGCTGGTCTTCATTTATGTCCACAGTGCTCAGTAAGTATTTGTTGAATGACCAATCAAATAAAATAGAACATCAACTGAGTACAAGTTTTGCAGAATAACTGACCAGGCTCCTGTCATGCATGACAAAACTCCCAGATTGTAGGTTTAGGTATTCACTCTGACCCTCAGTGATGATCATGTTCTCTTCCAGCACCCATGGGTGAGGTAAGGGTGAAGACCTCTGGGAGAAGTGTGAGTGAATATGTCAGGGGATGTCCCGTAGGTGCCTTCTTCCTTTGTTTAGATGCAATCTGGGGTGTTTTTCAGAGTTATGGCTATGGGGGAATGAAATTTTTCCTGAAGTCAATTCATTAATTTTGGCTTCTTTCTTAGTGTGGAGATTCTGTCTATGCCCTGAGCTCATTATGAGCTGGATTAGGTGTCCTGAAACATCTGATATGCAACTAGAGATATAAACCTGGGACATGAGCTCATTGTCAGTTTTATGAGAAACAGAAGAACATCTTGGATGGTTAGTTCCATAAGTTTTTATTTTGGGGCCTTGGAGTTTGGAGGAAAGTGTGTGTAAAGCCTTTCCCAAGCCACCATTTGGTCACACATTGCCCTAAGGATTAGATATTTGCATGGTTCTTGGGTCTGGCACATCTCAGCTGAGATTCACAAGGTGGAGCAGAAGGTGAACTGTGGTGAACTGAATGGGGTTGGGAGGTGCTGAAGGGTGTGAGGGAAGACCTGACAGATGAGATACTAAAAGTGACCAAGAAGTGGGAGAAGTTCTTCTGACTTCAGTCTTCAGCCTAGAGACTTACACTGGACACAGATACCTCCTTGATGTCAAGTGACAAAAGTTGTTGGCATCAGAGACCAGATAGATGGTAATCTAGTTTAACTGGGCAAAATTGTGTCCTTGTTTATCCATTCTCTAGTCTCTGGACTGAGCTCCACAGTCAGCAGGCAGACCTGTTGACCCTTCCCACACATGTGCCCATGCCACTCTGGTGACTGTGGCTGTGTTCCTTTTCTGCCTGTGCTGATCTTGGAATCTACATCCCTGAGATGTGTTCTGGCTCCGTTTACTGGAATGTCTCTGTAACTTGCTATGTGTTATGACTTTCCTATCTACTGCCATGATCTGACTCTAGACAGCTTTCTCACCACTTCCAAAATAAAGCCAGAGTTATGCACACAGATGGCCCTATTCCAGTGCATGTAAACCTATTTCCCCATCATAATCACCTGGAAGGCTTTTAAAAATCCACATATAAGGGACCTTTTTCATACTCAGTGACCCAGAGACTCAGGGGTGGTATCAAGGCATCTTTACTTAATAAATAAATTTTAAAAAAGGATATCCCCTGGAGTTCCACCATTTCTGGAGTGAGCACTGGCTGTTCCTTCATTAGCAAATTCAGTAAGAGTGTCTTAGAATATTCAGTGGTTCTAATTAGCTTAGTACTTAACCTAGGTTTGGCACTATGTGAAGTGACTGGTGTACAACCGGGAGATAGGCATATTCTAGTCTCTTCTCTACTTTCCAAGGAAGAGAGTGGTGGATATGTCCAGAGAGGCATCATGAGATTCTCATGATACATTTGACATCAATATTTATCTCTGTTTCAGTACCTGTATTGGAGAAACACAATAAGTAAATCACATAAATAAATAAGGAAACAAACAAACAAATAAAATGAAAATCTTCTTCCAACATAGAAAACATTTTTATTGTTGAACAAGCATTAAACCAGAATGTGATGCCCATTACTGAGGTAATCTGCTGAGAGAATGCAAAACAGAAGAAATATCACCCTTTTATAGACAGGCAGTAACAACCCATTACAAATATGCTTTTGAGATAAACAAGAACTGGTCTTCAAGTAAGAGGATTTGACAGTACCATTTGTGACACATAGCTCATCTTAGATTCACCTGGTAAATGGGGTTGCAATCTGTGTTAGTTAATTGGATTTATCCAAAGGAAAAATAAACTTCTCACACTTTATGACAAGAGGTGGTTTTGCCACTTAGAGCATGGTGCCTGCTGAATTAGGGTCCTACTCTCCCACAGAGCCTGGGAGATAGGGGCACTACCTTCCTTGATGATTACATTTCAAAGAGATGGATCCTAGGTCCTTAAGAAAGACATTCCTTGATCAGAAAGCTGGCAAGAAGCTTACTTAGTTTTTAAAAGTTTTAAATAAAAGGCAGAAACAAGGAGGTTACAATGAGAAGTTTTCTAAAGTAAATGCTCTAAGAGGGGGTAATCACTTCTTTTATTTTTTTATAAATGTTTATTTATTTGTTTCTTTTAATGGGGAGATGGGGCATAATAAGAATCCTAAGCAGGCTCTTCAGTGTCAGCGCAGAGCCCCCAACGTGAGGCTCAATCCCCCAAACAGTAGATCATGACTTGAGCCAAAATCAAGAGTTGGGAGCGTAACTGACTGAGCCACCTAGGTGCTCCTAATTTTTAGTTTGCATTTATCCTTACACCTGTCATCCCTTTTCTCTCCTCCTTTCTCTTTCTTGTCTCCCAATACCTCACTTCCCCTCTTAAACCCATGTCTTAAATCTACAGCTATTCACCTGTCATTTAAGCCCCTTATCTCTATCCCTTGCATTCACTGGTTCCCTTCCTCTGGGGTTATGCTCCTTGTGTTTTGAGAGAAGTAAGGATAAAATCTTGGTACATAAGGATCTGAGGGAAGCTGAAGAAAAAATGGATTTTCACTGCAGGAGGAAAGGGTGGGGCCATGTCAGAGGGTCAGGCTCTGTCTTTTAGAAGAAACAGGAGAAATATGGTTATTTGGAGATGCCAGATTAGTAGTTTCATTTGTTTGCTCCTTTGTTTGTTCTCAGCATCTCAGCCATAGATCTCTGGAGCCGCACCTCCCTATCAGACTTCATCCTTTTGGGACTGTTCAGTTACTCAACATATGATTTCCTCTTTTTTTTCCCCTTATCCTTCTGGCCTTTGTTGCTGCCCTGGTTGGCAACATCTTTCTCCTGCTCATCCAGGCTAATAGGCACCTGCACACTCCAATGTACTTTTTCCTCACCCAACTCTCCATCATGGATCTGATCATGATGAACACAGTGGTGCCCAGATGGCAGCTAATCTCTTGGGCCATAAGTTCATCTCTTGGGGTGGCTGTTCTACTCAGGTCTTCCTAGTGGTCATGGTAGGAGGAGCAGAGTGCTTCCTCTTGGCAATCATGGCCTATGACCGGTATGTGGCAGTCTGCCACCCCCTGAAGTATCCTGTGCTTATGAACTGGCAGGTTTGCTCCCTCCTGGCCCTGGCATCCTGGATGGGTGGGGTGGCTGACAGTGTTATGGATGTGGGCATGGTCTTAAGTTTCCTCTGCTGTCACTCTCTGGAGGTGGATCACTTCTTCTGTGAGGTCCCTTCCTTGCTGCACCTCTCATGTGTTGACACCTCGCTCTTTGAGGATCTCATCTATGCTTGCTGTGTGGTCATGCTGCTGCTGCCGCCCCTTGGTGTCATTGTGGTTTCCTATGCCCTCCACTGAGGGTAAACAGAAGGCTCTGACCACTTGTTCCTCCCACCTGGCCGTGGTGGGTCTGTACTATGGAGGAGCCATGTTCAGCTACATGCAGTGGGCCTCCACTAAAACACCAGTGAGAGAGAGACCAAGCCACCTCCATCTTCTACACCATCCTCACTCCAATGCTCAACCCACTCATTTACAGTCTGAGGAACAGGGACTGTTTTAAACAGGGACTGTTTTACTTTTAAAAGTAAAAACTCTGATTTGAATTTTGGCATGACGAATCACCCATGGTCTCTTGCCCTTTAAGGAATACCTGGCTCCCTTTTTCTGGTCCGCAGGGCCTCCCAGTCTGGCCTCCAAGCCACCTCCAGTCACGGATTGTACCCCAGCCCTGCTGCAGTTTTCAGGTTTTCAAAGGATTTCTTGCTTTTGTTGCATGAACTGTGCCTTTTCCCACTCTGTGGTGCTTTCTTCTGGGGATAGAGCTAACTCCTCATCTTTCAGGCCTCTTTCCTCCCAGAGACCTTCCTTGTCCCCACCTTATCCCCTGCTCAGGCAGGGACCCCATCATACACCCACTTCACTCCACAGTTTCTCAGTTCCCAGCCCTCATGCTCCTGCTACATGTAAGTGGTCGATGCCTTTACTCCCTGCTAGGCCATAAAATACAGCCCCTGGTGCAAGGCATGACACCTTCTAGGCTTTAAGCACATTGGCCATATCCACAATGGATGACTTTACCAAGCACCTGATGCCAGGTGAAGCTTCTTGTTCTCTGAAAAAGGGACCACAATGGTCCCAGTCCCAGTCCACCTGAGCTTCTGCTCTGTCTGAGGTCTATGCAGTTCAGCACCACTCCATGTCTGCCCTGCCTGACTTTTACAGAGGTCTTTCGCTACCACGTGGGTCTCTACTGTTTCTTTCTTTCTTTTTTTTTTTTTAATTTATATCCAAGTTAGTTAGCATATAGTGAAACAATGACTTCAGGGGCAGATTCCTTAATTCCCCTTACCAATTTAGCCCATCCCCCGCACAACCCCTCCAGTAACCCTCTGTTTGTTCTCCGTAGTTAAGAGCCTCTTATGTTTTGTCCCCCTCCCTGGTTTTTCTATTATTTTTGCTTCCCTTCCCTTGTGTTCATCTGTTTTGTCTCTCAAAGTCTTCATATGAGTGAAATAATATGATATTTGTCTTTCTCTGACTGACTAATTTCGCTTAGCATAATATCCTCTAGTTCCATCCACGTAGTTGCAAATGGCAAGATTTCATTCTTTTTGATTGCCGAGTAATACTCCATTGCATATGTATATACAATATGTATATGCGATATATATATGTCACATCTTATTTATCCATTCATCCATTGATGGACATTTGGGATCTTTCCATACTTTGGCTATTGTTGATAGCACCGCTACAAACATTGGGGTGCATGTGCTCTTTTGAAACAGCACACCTATATCCCTTGGATAAATACCTGTTAGTGCAACTGTTGGGTCATAGGGTAGTTCTATTTTTAATTTTTTGAGAAACCTCCACACTGCTTTCCAGAGTGGTGGCACCAGGTTGCATTCCACCAGCAGTGCAAAAGAGATCCTCTTTCCCTGCATCCTTGCCAACATCTGCTGTTGCCTGAGTTGTTAATTTTAGCCATTCTGACAGATGTGAGGTGATATCTCATTGAGCTTTTAGTCTGTCTTTCCCTGATGATGAGTGATATTGAGGATTTTTTCATGTGTCTATTAGCCATCTGGATGTCTTCTTTGGAGAACTGTGTATTCATGTCTTTTGCCCATTTCTTCACTGGATTATTGGTTTTTTGGGCGTTGAGTTTGATAAGTTCTTTATAGATTTTGGATACTAACCCTTTATCTGATATGTCCTTTGCAGATATCTTCTCCCATTCTGTTGGTTGCCTTTTAGTTTTGCTAATTATTTCCTTTGCTGTGCAGAAGCTTTTCATTTTGAATATGTCCCCATAGTTCATTTTTGCTTTTGTTGCCCTTGCCTTTGGAGACATGTTGAGTAAGAAATTTCTGTGGCTGAGGTCAAAGGGGGTTTTGCCTGCTTTCCCGTCTAGGGTTTTGATGGCTTCCTGTCTTATGTTTGGGTCTGCCATCCATTTTGAGTTTATTTTTGTGTATGGTGTAAGAAAGTGGCCCAGGTTCATTCTGCATGTCGCTGTCCAGTTTTCCCAGCGCCAGTTGCTGAAGAGACTGTCTTTATTCCGCTGGATATTCTTTCCTGCTTTGTCAAATATTAGTTGGCCATACGTTTGTGGGTCCATTTCTCAGTTCTCTGTTCTGTTCCATTGATCTGAGTGTCTTTTTTTGTACCAGTACCATACTGTCTCAATGATTACAGCTTTGTAATACATCTTGAAGTCCAGGATTGTGATGCCTCCAGCTTTGGTTTTCTCTTTCAGGATTTCTTTGGGTATTTGGGGTCTTTTGTGGTTCCATACAAATTGTAGGATTGTTTGTTCTAGCTCTGTGAAGAATGCTGGTGTTATCTTGATAGGGATTACATTAAATATGTAAATTGCTATGGGTAGTATTGACATTTTAACAATATTTATTCTTCCAATCCAGGAGCATGGAATATTTTCCCCTTTTTTTGTGTCTTCAATTTCTTTCAGAAGTTTAATATAGTTTTCAGTGTATTGATTTTTCACCTCTTTGGTTGGGTTTATTCCTAGGTATTTTATGGTTTATGGTGCAATTGTAAATAGGATCAATTCCCTGGTTTCTCTTTCTGTTGCTTCATTATTGGTGTATAGGAATTCACCCCATTTCTGTGAACTGATTTTATATTGTTATTTTGCTGAATTCATGGATCAGTTCCAGAAGGTTTTTGGTGGAATTTTTGGGTTTTCCATATAGAGTATCATGTCGCCTGCAAAGAGTATCTTGCTGATTGTCTGACTGCTAAGGCTAAGACCTCCAATACTATGTTGAAAAACAGTGGTGAGAGTGGACATTCCTGTCTTGTTCCTGACCCTAGGGGGAAAGCTCTCAGTTTTTTCCCCATTGAGGATATTAGTGGTGGTTCTTTCACTTATGGCTTTTATGATCTCGAGGTATGATCCTTGTATCCCTACTTTCTTGAGGGTTTTTATCAAGAAAGGATGCGTATTTTGTCAAATGCTTTCTCTGCAGCTATTGAGAGGATCATGTCGTTCTTGTCCTTCTTTTATTGATATGATGTATCACACTGCTTGTTTTGCAGATATTGAACTGGCCCTGCAACCCAGATATAAATCCCACTTGGTGGTGGTGAATAATTCTTTTAATGTACTGTTGGATCCGGTTGGCAAGTGTCTTGAGTATTTTTGCATCCATGTCCATTAGGGAATTTGGTCTGTAGGTCTCCTTTTTAGTGGGGTCTTTGGTTTTCCAATCAAGTTAATGCTCGCTTCATACTATGAGTTTCCAACTTTTCTTCCATTTCTATTTTTTTGGAACAACTTCAAAAGAATAGGTGCTAACTCTTCCTTAGATGTTTGGTAGAATTTCTCTGGAAAGCCATATGACCCTGGACTCCGGTTTTTGGGGAGATTATTGTTTACTACTTGATTTATTTTTTTTAAATATGAAATTTATTGTCAAGTTGGTTTCCATACAACACCCAGTGCTCATCCCAACAGATGCCCTCCTCAATACCCATCACCCACCCAACAATTTGTTCTCAGTTTTTAAGAGTCTCTTATGTTTTGGCTCCCGCCCTCTCTAACCTTTTTTTTCCTTCCTCTCCCCCATGGCCTTCTGTTAAGTTTCTCAGGATCCACATAAGAGTGTAAACAGATCCACATAAGAGTGAAAAGTCTGTATGACTTTTTTCAATTAACATAACAGTCTTCAGTTCCATCCACATTGCTACAAAAGGCCATATTTCATTCTTTCTCATTGCCAAGTAGTATTCCATTGTGTATATAAACCACAATTTCTTTATCCATTCATCACTTGATGGACTTTTAGACTCTTTCCATAATTTGGCTATTGTTGGAAGTGCTGCTATAAACATTGGGATACAAGTGCCCCTGTGCCTCAGCACTCCTGTATCCTGTGGGTAAATTCCTAGCAGTGCTACTGCTGGGTCATAGGGTAGGTCTATTTTTAATTTTTGAGGAAACTCCACACTGTTTTCCAGAGTGGCTGCACCAGTTTGCATTCCCACCAACAGTGCAAGAGGGTTCCCGTTTCTCCACATCCTCACCAGCATCTATAGTCTCCTGATTTGTTCATTTTAGCCACCCTGACTGATGAGAGGTGGTATCTGAGTGTGGTTTTGATTTATATTTCCCTGATAAGGAGCGACGTTGAGCATCTTTTCATGTGCCTGTTGTTGGCCAGCTGGATGTCTTCTTTGGAAAAGTGTCTATTCATGTTAACTTCCCATTTCTTCACTGGATTATTTGTTTTTCCTGTGTGGAGTTTCGTGAGTTCTTTATAGATTTTGGATACTAGCTCTTTGTCCGATATGTCATTTGCAAATATCTTTTCCCATTCCGTTGGTTGCCTTTTAGTTTTGTTGATTGTTTCCTCTGCTCTGCAGAAGCTTTTTATCTTCATGAGGTCCCAATAGTTCACTTTTGCTTTTAATTCCCTTGCCTTTGGGGATGTGTCAAGTAAGAAATTGCTGCGGTGAGGCCAGAGAGGTCTTTTCCTGTATTCTCCTCTAGGGTTTTGATGGTTTCCTGTCTCACAGTCAGGTCCTTCATCCATTTTGAGTTTATTTTTGTGAATGGTGTAAGAAAGTGGTCTAGTTTCATCCTTCTGCATGTTGCTGTCCAGTTCTCCCAACACCATTTGTTAAAGAGACTGTCTTTTTTCCATTGGATATTCTTTCCTGCTTTGTCAAAGATGAGTTGGCCATACTTTTGTGGGTCTAGTTCTGGGGTTTCTATTCTATTCCATTGGTCTATGTGTCTGTTTTTGTAACAATAGCATGCTGTCTTGATGATTACAGCTTTGCAGTGGAGGCTAAAGTCTGGGATTGTGATGCCTCCCGCTTTGGTCTTCTTCTTCAAAATTACTCTGGCTATTCGGGGTCTTTTGTGGTTCCAGATAAATTTTAGGATTGCTTGTTCTAGCTTCGAGAAGAATGCTGGTGCAATTTTGATTGGGATTGCATTGAATGTGTAGATAGCTTTGGGTAGCATTGACATTTTGACAATATTTATTGTTCCAATCCATGAGAACAGAATGTTTTTCCATTTCTTTGCATCTTCTTCGATTTCCTTCATAAGCTTTCTATAGTTTTCAGCTTACAGATCTTTTACACCTTTGGTTAGGTTTATTCCTAGGTATTTTATGCTTCTTGGTGCAATTGTGAATGGGATCAGTTTCTTTATTTGTCTTTCTTTTGCTTCATTATTAGTGTATAAGAATGCAACTGATTTCTGTACATTGATTTTGTATCCTGCAACTTTGCTGAATTCATGTATCAGTTCTAGCAGACTTTTAGTGGAGTCTGTTGGGTTTTCAACGTAGAGTATCATGTCATCTGCGAAAAGCGAAAGCTTGACTTCATCTTTGCCAAATTTGATGCCTTTGATTTCCTTTTGTTGTCTGATTGCTGACGCTAGAACTTCCAACATTATGTTAAAAAACAGCGGTGAGAGTGGACATCCCTGCGGTGTTCCTGATCTCAGGGGGAAAGCTCTCAGTTTTTCTCTATTGATGATTAAAGTAGCTGTGGGCTTTTCATAAATGGCTTTTATGATGTTTAAGTATGTTCCTTCTATCCCAACTTTCTCGAGGGCTTTTATTAAGCAAGGATGCTGTATTTTGTCAAATACTTTTTCTGCAGAGATTGACAGGATCATATGGTTCTTTTCTTTCCTTTTATTAATGTGATGTATTACATTGACTGATTTGCAAATATTGAACAAGCCCTGCAGCCAAGGAGTGAATCCCATTTGATCATGGTGAATAATTCTTTTTATATGCTGTTGAATTCAATTTGCTAGTATCTTATTGAGAATTTTTGCATCCATATTCATCAGGGATATTGGCCTGTAGTTCTCTTTTTTTTTTGCTGGGTCTCTGTCTGGTTTAGGAATCAAAGTAATACTGGCTTCATAGAATGAGTCTGGAAGTCTTCCTTCTCTTTGTATTTTTGGAACAGCTTGAGAAGGATAGGTATTATCTCTGCTTTAAATATCTGGTAGAATTCCCCTGGGAAGCCATCTGGTCCTGGACTCTTTCCTTGGGAGATTTTTGATGACTGATTCAATTTCTTCACTGGTTATGGGTGTGTTCAAGTTTTCTATTTATTCCTGTTTGAGTTTTGGAAGTGCATGGGTGCTTAGGAATTTGTCCATTTCTTCCAGGTCCAGTTTGTTGGCACATAATTTTTTATAGTATTCCCTGATAATGGCTTGTATTTCTGAGGGATTGGTTGTAATAATTCCATTTTCATTCATTATTTTATCTATTTGGGTCCTCTCCCTTTCCCTTTTGAGAAGCCTGGCTAGAGGTTTATCAGTTTTGTTTATTTTTTCAAAAAACTAACTCTTGGTTTCATTGATCTGCTCTACAATTTTTTTTAGATTCTATATTGTTTATTTCTGCTCTGATCTTTATTATTTCTCTTCTTCTGATGGGTTTAGGCTGCCTTTGCTGTTCTGCTTCTATTTCCTTTAGGTGTGCTGTTAGATTTTGTATTTGGGATTTTTCTTGTTTCTTGAGGTAGGCCTGGATTGCAATGTATTTTCCTCTCAGGACTGCCTTCACTGGATCCCAAAGGGTTTGGATTGTTGTATTTTCATTTTCATTTGTTTCCATGTATTTTTAAATTTCTTCTCTAATTGCCTGGTTGACCCACTCATTCTTTAGTAGGGTGTTCTTTAACCTCCATGCTTTTGGAGGTTTTCCAGACTTTTTCCTGTGGTTGATTTCAAGCTTCATAGCATTGTGGTCTGAAAGTATGCATGGTGTGATCCCAATTATTTTATACTTATGAAGGGCTGTTTTGTGACCCAGTATGTGATCTATCTTGGAGAATGTTCCATGTGCACTCCAGAAGAAAGTATATTCTGTTGCTTTGGGATGCAGAGTTCTAAATATATCTGTCAAGTCCATCTGATCCAATGTATCATTCAGGGCCCTTGTTTCTTCATTGACCGTGTGTCTAGAAGATCTATCCATTGTTGTAAGTGGCGTGTTAAAGTCCCCTGCAATTACCACATTCTTATCAATAAGGTTGCTTATTTTTGTGATTAATTGTTTTATATATTTGGGGGCTCCTGTATTCGGTGCATAAACATTTATAATTGTTAGCTCTTCCTGATGGATAGACTCTGTAATTATTATATAATGCCCTTCTTCATCTCTTGTTACAGCCTTTAATTTAAAGTCTAGTTTGTCTGATATAAGTATGGCTAGATACCCCAGCTTTCTTGTGACTTCCAGTCAGTAGCATGATAGATAGTTCTCCATCCCCTCACTTTCAATCTGAAGGTGTCCTCAGGTCTAAAATGAGTCTCTTGTAGACAGAAAATAGATGGGTCTTGTTTTTTTTATCCATTATGATACCCTATGTCTTTAGGTTGGCGCATTTAGTCCATTTACATTCAGTGTTATTATAGAAAGATATGGGTTTAGAGTCATTGTGATGGCTGTAGGTTTCATGCTTGTAGCGATGTCTCTGGTACTTTGTGGTCTTTGCAACATTTCACTCACATAGTCCCCCTTCAGATCTCTTTTAGGGCTGGTTTAGTGGTGATGAATTCTTTCAGTTTTTGTTTGGGAAGACCTTTATCTCTCCTTCTATTCTGAATGATAGGCTTGCTGGATAAAAGATTGTTGGCTGCATATTTTTTCTCTTCATCACATTGAAGATTTCCTGCCATTCCTTTCTGGCCTGCCAACTTTCAGTAGATAGGTCTGTGACTACTCTTATGGGTCTACCTCTGTAAATTAGAGCATGTTTATCCCTAGCTGCTTTCAGAATTTTCTCTTTATCCTTGTATTTTGCCAGTTTCACTATGATATGTCATACAGAAGATCAATTCAAGTTATGTTTGAAGAGAGTTCTCTGTGCCTCTTGGATTTCAATGTCTTCTTCCTTCCCCAGATCAGGGAAGTTCTCAGCTATGATTTGTTCAAGTACACCTTCAGCCCCTTTCTTTCTCTTCTTCTTCTTCTGGAATTCCTATGATATGATTATTGTTCCCTTTGATTGCATCACTTAGTTCTCTAATTCTCCCCTCATACTCCTGGATATTTTTTATCTCTCTTTTTCTCAGCTTCCTCTTTTTCCATAATTTTATCTTCGAATTCACCCATTGTCTCCTCTGCGTCTGTGCTGTGGTCGCCTCCATTTTATTTTGTGGTCGCCTCATTTGTAGCATTTTTTAGCTCCTCCTATTACTTAGTCCCTTGATCTCTGTAGCAATAGATTCTCTGCTCTCCTCTATGCTTTTTTCAAGCCCAGTGATTAATTTTATGACTATTATTCTAAATTCTTGTTCCGTTATAATGCTTAAATCGTTTTTGATCAATATCTTAGCTGTCGCTACTTCCTGGAGTTTCTTTTGAGGAGAGTTCTTCTGTTTAATCATTTTGGGTATTCCCTCGGGTGGCTCCAAACTTCAGGGCACTTCTCCTCTGCTGTCTGGAGTTAAGTTGTGTTGGTGGGCGGGGCTGCAGTCAGACCGATGTCTGCCGCCAGCCCACTCCTGGGGCCACAGTCAGACTGGTGTGTACCTTATCTTCCCCTCTCCCAGGGGCATGGCTCACTGGAGTGGTGTGGCCCCTGTCTGGGCTATTTGCACACTGCCGGGCTTGTGGTGCTGCTTCAGTGGGATCTGGCGTATTAGCCAGGGTGGATCTGCAAGGTGCAAAGGGGCAGGAGGGGCAGGCTTAGCTCGTTTTGCCATGGGTGGTCCCCTTTGAGAGGGGCCCTGCAGCACCATGAGGGAGGCAGACCCATCAGAGGGATGGACCCAGAGAAGCACAACACTGGGTGTTTGCGCAGTGCAAGCACATTTGGTGATGGGAACTAGTTCACTTTGTGGTTTCAGCTGGGGGGTGGGAGAGGGAAATGGTGCTGGCCAGCACCTTTGTTCCCCTGCCAAGCAGAGCTCTGTCTCCCAGGGCTCAACAACTCTCCCTCCTGGTGTCCTCTTGCCCTCCCCGCTCTCCAAAAGCAAAGCTGTTGACTTTTAACATTCCAGATATTAAGTCTGGCTGGCTGTCAGAACTCACACAGTCCAGCCCCTGCTTTTGCAAGCCAGACTTCATGGGCTCTGCCTTGCCAGGTGGGCTGCCTCTCCACCGCCCTGGCTCCCTCCCACCAGTCCGTGTAGTGTACATGGCTTCTCTGCCCTTCCTACCCTCTTCCATGGGCCTCTTGTCTTTGCTTTGCTCTGGACAGTCCATTCTGCTGGTCTTCTGGCAGTTTTCTGAGTTATTCAGGCAGATGTGGGTGGAATCTAAGCGATCAGCAGGACGTGGTGAGCCCAGCGTCCTCCTACGCCATCATCTTCCCTTCCTCCATCTATTTTTTTTATTTTTTTAAATTTACATCCAATTTAGTTAGCATATAGTCAATGATTTCAAGAGTAGATTCCTTAATGCTCCTTACCCATTTAGTCCATCCCCCCTCCACACCCCCTCCAGTAACCCTCAGTTTTTTCTCCATATTTATGATTCTCTTCTGTTTTGTCCCCCTCCCTGTTTTTATATTATTTTTCCATTGATGGAAGAATGGATAAAGAAGAAGTGGTATATATATACAATGGAGTATTACTCGGCAATCAAAAGGAATGAAATCTTGCCATTTGCAACTACATGGATGGAACTGGAGGGTATTATGCTAAGTGAAATTAGTCAGAGAAAGACAAAAATCATATGACTTCACTCATATGAGGACTTAAGAGACAAAACAGATGAACATAAGGGAAAAGGAACAAAAATAATAGGCTATGTTTTTTTGTACCTGAGGTTCCCTCCCAAGGTTGCCAGCAGAGGGAGTTAATTTAACTTAAATAATCCATTTTCTTGTATTGACCTTGTTTAGCTTAATACAGTTGGTCCCTTTTCTTTCTTCTTTGACATACTGAGGACAACTTGTCCATCAGGAAAGTGACAGTTTAAAAATGTGGTCAGTACCTGATCCTACAATGAGGTTGTGAGCTCCCAGGTTAGTAGATGTCAGATGACAGATGGGCCCCCGTCTGTGTGGGGTTCACACTTCCAAAACCAACTTCAGGCCAAAAAAAAAAAAACTCTCATCAGTGCCCCCATGCTAACCAACTCCACCCACTACTTCTGTTTCCAAGTTCTAGGTCTCTCCCAAATCTCTTGCTGACCAACTCTTTTCCAAGATCACTTTCCAGGAGAGGTTTGGAGAACATATCAGGGAGGCAAGCAGCCATGACAGATACACACAGCCCCACAATGGCATGGCTTTGGGCCTTGGTCTACAAAATCATCTCCAAATTGTTGCTGGGAGAGAGGAAGACAATGAGAGTTCCTCAGCCTGATGCCAATTGTGGCAGCCAGTACACAGGGGTCTGCTGGCTGGAGGAAGAGCCTCCCAAGTCTCCTCAGTGTGTGGAGGGGCCATGAATCTTGTTGTGTGTGGGAACAAGTTCCAAGCCAGGACTTTGGAAGCAGGCACAGTCACCAGACACAATGCTGCCTGGATCCAGAGTGGAGGAGCCAGTGGAAGAGCCTGGGAAGGAAGCACATGGAATGATGGGAATGGGGTGAAGTTCAGACCCAAGGTTGTGGATACCAAACCAAAGACCCCCATGCTGGAGTTAAGTTGGGAGAATGCCAGCATCGTTAAGTTTGCAATAATCCCTTTAAATTATTTTTGAAAAAAAAAAAAAAACCTTTTTTTTTTTTTAACACTTAAGAGCCAGATGGTTACATTTGGAATACTTTCTGTAACAGTTAGATTTTACATGTTAGAAACTAGTACTGCAGCCAGAGAGGAGGCTTAATTCTGGAAAATATATCTTTTACAATAGTTTCAATATAAAAAGCATTTTTAAAAACAAATTTTGGCTCATGTGTGAACACATAATAATAAGCTTAGGCTTTCTACCTCTGATGTGGCCATAGTCTTTAAGGGGAAGAACAAGCATTGCTATCCTCTGAAACAGCATCTACTGGATCTTATGTTGCTGTGTGTGTATGAATGAACCTGCTTTTATGCTTGTATTTTTTGTGTTGAATACTTATTTTGAATTTTAATATTTATGCTTTGATTACTCATTATAGAATTGATTTGCATTTACCATAAACTAATTTAAAACGTGTGACATAAATAGGTGGCTAAAAGAGGAGCTCATTTGTTTTGTGTGGGGCAGAGAATGGGAAAGATACTGGAAAGGGGTAGTCACCAAAGCCTTAGGAGTGGAATGTTCATGGTGAGATGCAATTGCCTATCCTCCATGGAGAGGAGGGTGGGGGTACTTGCCACTCTCCTAGACCAACCCTACAAAAATTATATATAATTTTGTGGTGTGTACCACCCAATGTTTTGCATCTTACGTGATGGGATTGTTGGTCTGCCCAGAGAAAGAGAAAACTGAAGGGCATGGTCCTTGGAAACAGCCTGCCCAACTCCTGCTTTAACACAGCACACACACACAAGGTGTGTGTTTCCTCTGTCAAAAAAAAATATCTGGAAAGCTATCTAAATTGAGCCAATTTGATGCACTATCCATCCCAAGAATGTAGTCTCCAAGTGAGCGGACCCAATATCACAGGAGCATTGGTATATCCTGGCATGAACAAATGGAGCAGAGGTTAGGGATTCAGCCCAAGCTGGGACAACTGAGGAATGGGGAGGACCCAGGGGAGGTATGGCTGCACTGTTTCCTTCATCTCTCCTTCTTGCCTCATTATTGAGAGAACAGCAAAAGCTGTCAGAGGGAGGAAGAGAAGGTCTCTAGAAGCAGAACAGCCCCCTCCCACAGCAGGCACACAACCTGTCAGATGTCAGAGTTGGATAGGAGACCAGAGTTTGCAAACTGGACACATCACTTAATAAAGTTATGAACATTGTGGGCTCTGCCATTGAGGAACAAGAAAGAAGGGCTCTATCTACAGAGGCAATCAAAGGCAGTGATTTGAAAACTATGACAGACACGAAAACATGTCATGTCACTACCTTGTAGTGTTAAGACTATCCAAGCAGATGGTTTTGACTCACAATTATATATTTTAAAAATATTTTCTTGTAGGGGCACCTGGGTGGCTCAGTCAGTTAAGCCTCTGACTTCAGCTCAGGTCATGATCTCACAGTTTGTGAGTTCGAGCCCCGTGTCAGCCTCTGTGCTGACAGCTCAGAGCCTGAAGGCTGCTTTGGATTCTGTCTCCTTCTCTCTCTGCCCCTCCCCACTTGTGCTCTCTCTGTCTCTCAAAAATAAATAAATGAAAAAAATTTTAAAAATGTTTTCTTGAAATTGTTTCCATTTGCATGAAGCAGATGGAAAAAAGCATTGGCTTACTTTTTAAATTATAAAAGCAATAACACACACCCCCTGTAAAATTTATGGTGCAACAGTACCCATAGCATATACAGACCATTTTTATCTGTTCTCCTAGTAGCAAGTATGTGGTATTCCACCCTTGTTTTCACTGCTGCAGTGAACATCCTCTTATATATTTAGGTGCTGGTATGAATATTTATGTAGATCAGATTCTTGAAATGGAACTTTTCAGTCAGAGGATGCTCACATTTAGAAATTGGTAAACATTAGCAAAATTGACCTCAAAACTTTTCAATTTATAAACCCACCAAAATGTGTTGAAGTGCTCAATCCATGGGAATATGTGTTTCCCCTGTAAGATTCCCACGGTGCCAATAATAACTTTATTCCCATCCTCTGTTAAGGTTAAGGCCCTCTCTTAGCTCTGCCCGCACTTGTGAGTTAGCCAGGCCTGGGCTGTCTCAAGCAAGGGAAGCCTCACTTCACAGTTGTGTTTTTACACAGCATTGGGATACACACAGAAGTTCTGTGTTCACTATTTCCCAGTTTTGAGGAATAGCTACATGAAAAATGTAAACAGTGGACAGAACTGAATATATCATGTCCTATTTTTAGAAACTTTCAAGAGGGTCATGGTGTTTGACTGGAAGGAGACTTGGGTTTCTACTCTGAATATTCCAGCCTCTCAGGTGGCCTCCAACATGGGCTCTATGGTTCACAAAACATGTAGCTGACTGTCTAAGATCCCTTTCAACTTTAAAGCTAGGCTTCCCCATTACTGAGAATGCACTGGTAGAGCTATCAGTTATTTAAAAATAATTTAACTTGCCTTTTGTATCAGCTGTTTGTTTTTATTATTTAATGCATAAAAACAATATTAAAGGAATGGATAATCATTGTATACAGTCAAGGAACATACTTCTAATGTTATCATACAACATTTGTGAGTAGGACACCAAAATATTTGCACACTAATACAAATGATTATACATAACCAATTTTTTCTGAATATCATACGTAGTATGTTAATAAGGCTATAACTTTTAGAAAGTTTTTACTTTAATTCTGGTTAGTTAACATACAGTGTTATATTAGTTTCAAGTGTACAATATAGTGATTCAACAATTCCATACATCACCCAGTGTTTATCATGACAAAAGCACTCCCTAATTCCCATCACCTAGTTAATCTATGTCCTGACTGACCTCCCCTCTGGTAACCATCAGTTTGTTCTCTACAGTTAAGAGTCTATTTCTCTTTTTTAATTATGTTTATTTAATTTTTTGGAGGGGAAGGGGCATAAAGAGAGAGGTGGGCAGAGGATCCAGAGTGGGGTCTGTGCTGACAGCAGAAAGCCAGATGCAGGGCTCAAACTCATGAGCCCTGAGATCATGACCTGAGCCAAAGCCAGACACTTCTTAATCAGTTGAACTACCAGGCACCCCAGGAGTCTATTTCTTGATTTGCTTCTCTCTCTCTCTGTTTTTCCCTGTTTCCCCATTATTTCTCTTAGCATTTTTTTAAGTTTTTATTTTATTTTTAAGTTTATTTTTAAGTCTTTATTTAAATCCAGTTAGGTAACATACAGTGTAACATTAGTTTCAGGTGTACAACTTAGTAATTCAAAACTTACCTACAACACCCTGTACTCATCACAAGTGCCCTCTTTAATCCTTACAATTTATTTTACCCATCCCCCCCACCTCCCCTCTGGTAACCATCAGTTTGTTTTCTATAATTAAGAGTCCGTTTCTTGGTTTGTCTCTCCATCTCTTTTTTACCATTGCTCCTTTGGTTTCTTAAATTCCACATATGAGTGAAATCATATGGTATTTGTCTTTCTCTGACTTATTTCACTTAGCGTAATACTCTCTAGCACATCCATGTCATTGCAAATGGCCAGATTTCATCCTTTTTTATGGATGATTAATGTTCCATTATCTATATATCATCTATCTGTCTATCTATCTATCTATCTATCATCATCATCTCACTCTCTCTCTCTTCCTTATCCATTCATCACTCAATGGGCCCCGGGCTGCTTCCATATCTTATTGTAATAACGCTGCTATAAACATCAGGGTGCATGTATCCCTTTGAATTAGTGTTCTTGTAATCTTTGGATAAATACCCAGTAGTGTGATTTCTGGATCATAAGGTAGTTCTATTTTTAATTTTTTGAGGACCCTCCATACTGTTTTCCAGAGTAGCGGCACCAGTTTGCATTCCGACCAACAGTGCAAAAGCATTCCCACATTGTCGCTGACACCTGTTGTTTCTTGCATTGATTTTAGCCATTCTGACAGGTGTGAGGTGATATCTCACTGCAGTTTTGATTTGCATTTCCCTGATGATGAGTGATGTTGAACATCTTGTCATGCTTCTTGCTAGTCATCTGGATGTCTTCTTTGGAAAAGTGTCTATTCATGTCTTCTGAACAAGGCTATAATTTTATAATAACAGGTAGCCAAGCATTTTCATAAACTCAAAAATGAACTTATTTGATTTTTTAGAGAAACAGTCACATAGATGACCAAATGCTCTATGTAGAATCACAGAAAATCAGTGGTATGCTCTCAAGCTGGTGGCTTGAGAGCCAGTTGTGGGCATTTCTTCCCAAATCCATCACTGATGTCGCATCAATGGCTTGAAATCAGCCATAGTAGTATTTACACCATGGAAATGAACAAGTGTTACAGTTTCTTCTTCCCAGAAAGCCAGTTATTTAGCACTTATATGATACCACTGCATTCATTTATCATTCTCTCTATATATTACTCTATTGCATTAGTCATCCTCTGTCTTTAGTTTCCTTCTATCTGAAATAATTCTTTAGTCTTGCCTTGTTTTTAATGACCTTGACAGTTTTTAGGAGTATCAGCCAGCTTGTCTATTTCTTCATGATTTATGAATTTTGGGGGCAGGAATACCTCAAAAGTGATGCTGTTGTTCTCTCTTCACTGCTTTGCATCAGGAAACACATGGTATAAATTTATGTCATATCTGGTGATGTTAACTCTTGTCACTCTGTTATTGTGATGTCTGCCAGTCTCCTCCTCTGTAAAATCGGCAAGTGTATTGTGCTTCTAAATTAATAAGTAATTACTATTTTGTGGGAAATACTTTGAAACTTCTGTTGTAGAGTTGAATTTTTTCTTCTCCCCTATTTGGGTATTCATTTATTTATGTATATCAGTGTAGATATACATATGCTTGGATTCCTATTTTTACTTATTTGTAAGTTCCATTAATTACTGTGATCAAATTTGGCTAGTAGAGTTCCTTTAAGCTGACTTTTATGTCAAATTGACATCTCCCCTTCATTCTTTTTTTTTTTAACAGAAGCTCTGTGAGAGATTCTTTCTACATCTGTTAATTCTCAATTGCCTTCAGCTCAAAATAATTTTCATTCCAAAGTGGCAGATATTGGGGTGGCATATTATAATCCCCTTCAGTGTTGTTCAAAATTTTGTGTTTTGGGCTGAAGGGTAGCCAAATATGCCACCCCAAAATATGCCCCTTTGGCATGCAGATCATTCTGAGCTGATTTTTTTTCTTTCTCAGTAAACTTTATTTTTTTAATATGAAATTTATTGTCAAATTGGTTTCCATACAACACCCCAATTTGACAATAAATCCTCTTCATTCTTTGAGTACTTCCTTACTTTCTAGTACAAGATCTTTTATTTATTTATTTATTTATTTATTTATATTTTTAATGTCTATTTATTTTTGAGAGAGAGACAGAGAGTGAGCAGGGGAAGGAGAGAGAGAGAGAATGAGACACGGAATCCTTAGCAGGCTCCAGGCTCTGAGCTGTCAGCACAGAGCCTGACTTGGGGCTCGAATTCAAGAACCACAAGATCATGACCTAAGCCGAAGTCAGATGTTCAACTGACTGAGCCCCCAGGCACCCCCTAATACAAGATCTTTTAGACCCATCTGGTATATTTTTTTGACACCAAGCTGTTAATTCTGACACTATTTACCTAGAGATAGTGTCATATTCCAAAAGTTAAGGACTCAGTCCTATAAGACTGCCCCTCATTTCACACACCCTTGCAAGTCCAGGTTGTTACCTGCGCTTCTGACAGCTATAAATTGGAGGTTCCCACAACCTTCAGAGGTTTAGTAATTTGCTAGAGCACCTCACAGAGCTCAGGAAAACAGTTTATTTACTAGATTACTGGTTTATTATAACCCAGGAACAGCCAAATGGAAGAGATGCAAAAAGCAAGGAATGGGGTAAAGTGTGAGGCTTCCATGCTTTCTGGGTGCACCACTCTCTCTCCCTCTTCAAGAGTTCACCAACCTGGAAGCTCTTTGAACCTGGTCCTTTTGAGTTTTATGTAGGTTTCATTACATATATTCTGTTGATTAAGTCATTGGCAATACTGGTGATTGCACTTAATCTCCAGCCTCTCTTCACTGAGTTTGGAGGTGGAGGTTGGGAGATGGGTCTAAGTTTTAACCTTTTAATCACATACTTGGTTCCTCTGATAACCAGCCCCATCCTTAGGGGGCTTTCCAAAAGACATATCATTAACATAAATAAGGTATGGTTGAAAGGTGCTTGTTATGAATACCAAAAGCCACCCTAATAGCTCTTACCATTTAGGAAATTCTAAGGGTTTCAAGAGCTCTGTGTGAGAGTCTAGGTGGAAGAGCAAATATATACTTATTAATCATAATATCACACCTATTTTGTGTTTTCCCTGCCTCAGCCCTGGAGTCCACCATTTCTCAAAGGAACCTTCATTCCTTTTGTGGAAAACAGTACTAAAAGCTAAATTCTGGGTTCTAGGTATGTTATTGTTTCTAAGCTGTCAAAACTGACAGAGCTAGGAACCATATGCATGCAGACACACATCTATCTACTTACCTACATACCTACCTACCTATACCTATCACATGTGTGTGTGCTCCACATATCTGTACATATAAAAAAAACCACGTGAGTTCATACAGTTACTTTTCATTTTCTTCTTTCCTTTTTCTGCATTTTTGTATTTATTTTCTGACTGAGAAACCTCTCGGCACACTTAGGGAATTTTCTTATTTGCTCAATTCCTTGTTGATCAATTCTTGTCATTATTCATTATAAGGTTCAAGCTGTCTCATAACTGGCTAGTGGAGCCTCTTCATCCTAGTTCCTATGTCCCCATCAGTTTCTGAGCACATTTGAATACACAATGTTCCAGATTCACCTGTACTTTCTCTGCTCCAACCCTGGAATCAGCCATTTCTCCAAGTTCATTTCAGTGAGAAATGCCATTTAACACTGGGATCTAAGCCCTAAGAGAACTCATTGCTTATGAAGTGTCATTGCTTCTAGACATTTTAGAACTAGAAAACATACACAAAAAGTATAAAAAATATACAAGCTAACAGATTCTTCTTATCCAGTCCAGTAAGATTTCCCTCCACCTTTCCTCCATTCCAGTTTCTTTCTGGTCTTCCACAGTGCATACTGTGGCTAATGACAGCATGAATTTATTATTATTCATTTGCTTTTTCTTACCATCCACACAAACAAGCTTTGGAATTGCCTCTTTTTCTTAAAGAAAATCGTGTGTGTGTGTGTGTGTGTGTGTGTATTTATATGTATATATGTGTATACACACACATATAAACAAAGGTTCCTCTTTTTGTTCCCTTTCTGCTGTGCTGAGTCTTTAGCCTTTGCTGACATTTTTGTGATGCTTCCTCCGTAAAAGGGGGAGAGCAAAAAGTATCCAGGAAGCCGCCAAAGACCCAGACCCGCAGGCAAAAGAGTGCCTCACTCTAGGCCCAGGGTGGGATCTGTGGGCTCATAGGGCTGTAACCAGGTGTCACGGTCATCCTCTTCCAGGTCTTGTGTCCCCCTAATAGGCAATGGACAGATGGTTAGGGGATCCGGGTGTTCACCACCGTCGTGAGCTCTGGGCCTGAAATACGCACAGAGCGTGCCTGAGAAGGTGTCGGTAAAGGTGAAGATGTGGGAGCCGTCGGACACGTTGAAGAAGGACAGTTTTCCTGCCTCCCAGTCCAGGAAGATGCCCACACGCCGGGGCGGCACGCGCAGGGTGAGTGCGATGCGGTGTGGGTCCAGGACGAAGTACTCACAGTGGTTCCACAGCCCCATCACCCAGTAACCGCTGGCCGGGCTTAGGCGCACTGGCCCCAAGCGGGGAACTGCAGCCAGACACACACCCAGGAACCAGCGGCTGCGCCGTCCCACATACACTTCCCAGTAGTGTCGGCCAGTTGAGAAGCGCTCACAGCTCAGCACGCACGTCTGCTCAGAGAACCGCTGCTGGTCCCCCGCCACAGAGCCGGACACTGCTGTGCAAGAGGACACGCTCTTGCCATCCCCGGAGACCTCCAGGCTGCGGTGCGCCGAGGCCGGATCAAGGGTTACATGCACTGTGCAGAGGCACGGGTTTAAGGTTTGTGGAGGACGGTTCTGGGCCCTGCCTGTCCCCTTCCCTGACAAGTAAACCCTAGTGCTCCTGGTGGTCATTCCCACCCTAAAACCACCCCTGTTTACTGAAGCAGCTTGCAAGTCACTCCTGAGCACCTGAAAGCTGCAGGAGGAATCATATTTCTTTCCTGAAGCTTCCTGAATGCCATACTAGGTGCCACGGAGAGCAGAGATAGAAAACAAGATAGATTCGTGGAGATGGAGGCAGGCTCACTTCTCCCAACTCCTGGTCAAGGTGAAGAGGCTCCTGGCTGGTCCAATTCCTGGATGCCACCACTCTGTGTGACCTTGAGATCATCATGTGAACTCTGAGCCTCAGTTTTATAGCAATGTTAGGATTTTAAAATGGAAAGGGACCTCTGAGATCATCTGGTCCAGTGCCCTGCACTTCAACACCTCACCCCTCAAAGCACACCCATTTGATAGATGAGAACCTTAAGGATTTCTTTCAGATAAGAGGTTCCTACAAACAGGCCCTAGCAGCCTTCCTGCCAGATGAAAACAAATCTGGTAAAACACAGAAAATGATGTGCTTTTAAAGAAGATATGCGCATGTATGAGTATAATGTGCATGCACAAAAATGTGCATGTGTGAGTATAATCAGATGTGCACATGCAGTCATGTGTCATGTCGTATGTGTGCAAAGGTAGGATTATGCTGTATGTGTGTGTGTGTGCATGCAGGCTCCATACTTGGCTCTTGGACAGACCCTTCCTCTAATCTCAGATCTCTCCACCTCCCTCGTGTTTAAAATCCAGCCAACCCAATCACAAGTTACAGTCCCTTGACTTCAGTTACCTGCATATTGTTGGGCTGCTCTCCACTCTGAAACCAAGCAGAAAGGAAAACAGGTTTAGAGATCTGAGCCAGTAACTCTAGAACGTTGAGGGAGACTCAAGATGCATGAGGAATGACACAAACCCAATGATCTCCTTCCTACTGTGACAGGTAGAGTCCAGACTGGTCTGGGTTCACCATGGCATTTCTCTGGGAATTTAGAATTGGGTAGGTGGGTGGTGTCAGTGCTGGGTTATACCAAATCTGTATGCAGTCTAACCTTGTGCTGAGAAAGGCAGGAGAACAAAGGATGTAGGCAAAGAGAACCAATACAGGTGGCTGAGATGCCCTGAAAGTTGCACATGAAGTTTCAATCTGACCAGCAGGCTCAGCCCAAGGGGGCCTGGTTGAACATGGCTCCTGTCTTAACATGTCCTTGAGACATTCTGTCTTGCATCCTTTCTTAATATGAACAATTCTGAGTTGATTTCTGTTTTGTTTTATCTTATTTTGCTTTACAACAGAGAAATCAAATCACAAAATAGCAAAAGTAATAGAAGTTTTCAGAGATTTATAAATTTATAGCAGGGCCTTTCAAACCTGTTTTTACATCAGAATAACTAGTAGAACTTTATTTTTTTTTTTTTAAGTTTATTTTGAGAGAGCAAGCTAATGGGGGAGGAGCAGAGAGAGAGGGAGAGAGAGAATCCCAAGAAGGCTCAACACTGTCAGTGCAGAGCCTCATGTGGGGCTCGAACTCCCATGATGTGGGACATCATGACCTGAGCCAAAGTCAGACGTTTGACTGGGCCACTTAGGCACTTTGGATTTTTTAAAAGGATTTTGTAAATTTAACCTAAAATTTAAAATGGACCTAAAAATGTCCGTTCACTTTTAAAAATGTCCATTCACTCCCAGAAAAGGAGAATAACTTGTACTTTTGGGTACAAAAGCCATAGCAGTGAAAACAATGAAGTAATAGGTGGTCAAAATATAGTCCTATCTACACATGGGAACCAAATATTAACTAAGAGCAATACCCACATCAATGGGGAAATCACAGATGATGTAGTAGATGGCGACCTTCAGATGGATTAAAGACATACACATAACACATATAAAGTGAACAGAAGAAAGTGGAAGAGAGTATCTTTGTGACCTAAGTGTGAGGAAGTTTTCCTTCAGTAGAATTTCAAAAACACCTGACATAAGGTAAAAATTTGATGAAGATATATCTGCATAAGAATATTAATCCCTCACTGGTATTAAACATTGTAAATTCCTTCTTTAATCTGTCACCTGCTATCAGCTATGTCCATGGTTTCCTACTGAAAAGAAATAATTAATTTTGATAAAATCTAATTCATCAAATTTTTATCTTATGACTTGAGTTTTTTAAACTTTGTTGGTGATATGAGTATGTATGTACACATGTCTCCTTGAATCAATAAAAGAAAGATAGTAACCTCATACTAAAAATAGCCAAAGGACATGAACTGGCAATATTAAAAAAAGGAAGCCCCGAAAGTCATCTAGCATATGAAGAGATGCCCAAACTTCTTAGTGTCCAGAGGAGGACACACTGAAAGAACAATGAGCAATCACTCATCTCTATTGACAAGCTAACTTAGAAAGCTGGCTCATATGGGATGTAGCATGTGGAACCTCCATGCACTGCCAAGGCAGGATGATGATACTGCCTTTGGGGGATCCCTCTATCCCATATCCCCTCCCCCATGGACCAGCAATTCCCTTCCTGGGTACACATCCCAGAGAAATATCCACATAAAGCCAGAAGGCAACACATTTGAAGCTATTCAGTCAGCAATCTGTGTGGTGGTATGGAGTTAGAGGCAGGCTGGATGTCTGTTCCAAGAAGGTGGCTGGCTAAAATGGAGTACTCCACAGCAAGGAGACATAGACCAGATGTGGTGGCAGGGACGGGTATTAAAACACAGTGATGAGTGAAAAAAGCAAGGAACAGCACAAGACTGTAAATATCATTTACAGAAACTAAAATGCTTGTGCACAAAGAAGAAATTCGCCTTTTGCAAGAATACACACAAAATAAAGCTACATATTAGACTGCTTTATGTAGGGAATGGAAGAAGGTATAGGGGAAAATATTTACATATAGGTCAACATGCCCATTCTAGACCCACAAGTCACAGTCTTTGAGGGTCGGTACCAGGATCTAGATGATTCTGATGTGCAACCATAATTTTCACCAATGGCTTACAATATGCTTACACCTCAGGACGATATGAAAGTAAGAGCAAAACTAGAATATAACTTCTATTAAGTGACATACATTAATGCATGCCATGTGCCTGTGGAATAAACCAGAATGAAGCGTGGTTGGTTAGTCAGAGTGAGTGACTGGGATGTTGAGATGTAAAGTGGACAGTGCGAGGGAGACAGATTTCACTCACCAGCCTGGCCTTCAGCCCTTCTCCAGTCTGAAGCAGTCATGGAAAAATGGAATCAGAACATCAGGTCAGTGCTGCTTCCCTGCTCACACACTGCATTTTGCACCCACCCCTGCCCTTCTCCCCTTTCTCCTGACACCCACATTGCTATCAGCATTTTCTCCCGCCACCCACATTGCTATCAGCATTCCATACTGGGCATCATAGTTGGTTGGGATATGAAAAGAACATACATGGAAAATCAGATGCTAAAAGATAGACAAGAAGAAATAATCCCAAAAGGGGTCACTTACCAAGCTCTTTCTGAAGCTTCCCTGTAAGCAAAACACACAGAGAAAACATCAGTCTTTGGGTAAGGGGAACTACCTTCCCAAGGTAGGCCACTGGGAAGAGGTTTCTTAGTCTTAAACCACTGCTCACCACATCTCATCTTAGTCTCTGTACCACCAATCTACGGGATTCTTATGCTTCATCCTATTCTTTGCTTTAAGGCAAAAATCTGCACAAGGCTGGAAAAGAAAAACAGGTCCTGATACTAAGGGGCTTCTTTCCAGGGCTCATGTCTGGTTTGAGGGACTACTGCTCTTTTGCCCTGAAATCAGAAACTTTTCCTAGGGAGGAGGTCCTTCATAAGTCCAGGCATTGAACACAGCCTGTGTAAGCCTCAGGGTCACTTACTAGGTACACTATTTAAAAGACTGGGAAGACATCACACTCAATTATTTCCCCTGGCCAGATATTAAGACCTTGATATTTTACCACTACAAATGCATTCCTTTGACTTCTCCACCTTATGTCTCATTTTAAAAGTAAATCATTCTAGCAAGAAGCTTGGGAAGATGACAGAGGTGGAGGACCCTGAGTTCACCCCATCCCATATTTTCAACTAGACATCATCTACATCCAAGTTAATAAACTGGACAGCAATCTGAAGACTAGCAGAACAAACTCCACAACTAAACACAGAGATGAAGCTGCATCTGAAAGGTTAGGAAGGTCAGAAAGGTAAGGGAGGCTGTCTGTAGGAGAGAAGGAGCTGCACACATGGAAAGAGCAGAGAAATGGGCCCTTACACCAGGGTGTTCACACGTGGAAGAGTGAACCATATTTTAAATATTTTATTTATTTTTAATTTTTAAAATATTTTATTTTAAATTAAAATATTTTTAATATTTTAAAACCATAATATTTGGTTTTAAAAACCAGAGGGACTGAATTCTTTGAGTCTGTAAAACCAGTGGGACTTGGAGTCTGGAGTTTTAAAAGTCAGCTGACTCAGTTCTGGGCAAGTCCAAGGGTGAGTGATAGTTGGGTCACTGCCCTTAAGGAGACAGCAGCCCACACAGAGAGGCAACATAAAAATCACAGTTTACACAACACTGGAGACAAGCAGGAGACAGAGCTGTTCATACTGATTTCAGAGCATGTTAGGGGACTTCAAAAATGAGAGAGCTGGAAGATGCCATTTTCCTTCCCCAAACGCCAGCATAAACACAGAGCTACCTATGGGAGACAGGGCTGCACACTTTCTATAAAACCCACTAGCAGTATGCCATGTCCACAAGTTCTCCTGGGGACTAGCACACACCAACCAACTTACTAGCTTTGATCCTGGGCTCAGGGAAAATTTTGTTAAGCCATGTCACCTCCAGTCATACATCCCCAACCACTGTTGAGCACAAGTACCAGCCATGCCCAGCCATCCTTACTCTCTTGCCCAGGCTTTTGCCCCTAGAAACCCCATAACATAGCCACCAGCCCCTGGAGTGTTTCAGGGTATCTGGCATAGGATTAGTGATCCAGCACAAATTTTGCTAGCATTGTCACCCGGCTCCCAAGTTCCCCAGCAGTCATGCCCCCTTAGAGTTGACCTGCCTGGGTCCTACTAACATCACAGAGAGCAACAGCCCACAACAGGCAGCTAATTAGAGAAGACAACTACACTGAAAGGAAAAGTGACTCAAGACACAACAGCAGGACATAAACAACACATATTGGATACTCTCATGAACTGCCAGGTGTAGTGAAGAGGAGACAATGTACTGCAGGACACTCCAGGACCCCTTCTTCATAAAGTCACTACTTCCAAATTCAGAAGACACAGTTGAATTTCTTGAATAGAAGGAGAGATAAAGAATCTCCCAGACACACAAAAACTAAAGGACTTATGACCACTAAACAAGTTCTGCAAGAAATATTAAAAATGAATCTTTGAAGATGTGGTATATATAAAATGGAATATTACTCAGGCATAAAAAGTGTGAAATCATTTGCAATGACTTGGATGGAGGTGGAGGGTATACCATATGATTTCACTCCTGTGTGGAATTTAAGAAACATAACAAAGAAGGAAAGGGAAAAAAATAAGAGAGATAAAGGCAAACCAAGAAACAGATGTTAATTATAGAGAATAAACTGATGGCTACCAAGGGGAAATGGATGGAGGAGGGGTTAAATAGGTGATGGGGAATAGGGGATGTACTTAATATGATGACCACCAGGTGTTGTATGGAAGTGTTGAATCTGTTGAATCACTATATTCTTCAGCTGAAACTAATATTACAACATATGTTTACTAACTGAACCTAAACAAACACAAAAACAAAAAGACATAAGATGACAGAATGGTTAAAAAGGAAGACCCATCTGGGGGCATCTAGGTGGCTCAGTCGATTAAGCATCTGACTTCAGCTCAGGTCATGATCTCATGGTTCATGGGTTCAAGGCCCATGTTGGGCTCTGTGCTGACATCTCAGCATCCATGTTCATTAGGGAATTTGGTCTGTAGTTCTCCTTTTTAGTGGGGTCTTTGGTTTTGCAATCAAGTTAATGCTGGCTTCATACAATGAGTTTGCAACTTTTCCTTTTATTTCTATTTTGCTATTTATGCTTTGCTGTGCAGAAGCTTTTTATTTTGATGAGTTCCCAGTAGTTCATTTTTGCTTTTGTTTCCCTTGCCTCCATAGACGTGCTGAGTAAGAAGTTGCTGCGGCCAAGATCAAAGAGGTTTTTGCCTGTTTTCTCCTCAAGGATTTTGATGGCTTCCTGTCTTACATTTAGGTCTTTCATCCATTTTGAGTTTATTTTTGTAATACACATTCTTTTCAAGTCCGCACAGGATATTCTCCAGAATAGATCACATATTAGCCCACAACACAACCCTCAACAAATTCAAGATTGAAATCATACCGTGCAACTTTTATGATCATAATGCTATGAAACTAGAAAACAACCACAAGAAAAAAATATGGAAAGACTACAAATACATGGAGGTTAAACAGCATGATACTAAACAATGAATTTCTGGTCAACCAGAAATCAAAGAAGAAATTTAAAAAGTACATGGAAACAGATGAAAATGAAACCACAATGGGCCAAAACTTCTTGGATACTGCAAAACTGGTTCTAAGAGGGAAGTTGAGAGCAATACAGACCTACCTCATGAAGCAAGAAAAAGCTCAAACAGCCTAACCGTGCACCAAAGAGGTTAGAGAAAGAACAACAAACAAAACCTAAAACCAAAAGAAGGAAATAAATAATAAAGATTAGAAAATAATTAGGTGATATAGAAACTACAAAAACCATAGAACAGATTAATAAAACCAGAAGCTGGTTCTTTGAAAAAAAATCCATAAAATTTATAGCTCTTTATCCAGACTTATCAAGAAAAAAATAGAAAGGACTCAAATAAATAAATCACAATTGAGAGAAGAGAAAGAACAACCAACACCACAGAAATACAGTCATAAGAGAATATAATGAAAAATTGGACAAACAACAAATTGGACAACGTAGAAGAAATGGATAAATTTCTAGAAATATATAAACTACCAAAACTGAAACTGAAGGAAATAGAAAATTTGAACAGACTAATAACCAGCAAAGAAATTGAATCAGTGATCAAAAAAAAATCCCAACAAATAGAAGTCCAGAACCAGATGGCTTCACAGGAGAATTCTACCAAACATATAAAGAAGGGTTGATTTGGCCATACTTTTGTGTGTCCAATTCTGGGTTCTCTATTCCATTCCATTGGTCTATGTGTCTCTTTTTGTGCCAATACCATACTGTCTTGATGATTACAGCTTTGTAGTACAGGCTAAAATCCGGAATTGTGATGCTTCCAGCTTTGGTTTTCTTTTTCCACATTACTTTGGCTATTCAGGGTCTTTTGTGGTTCCATACAAATTTTAGGATTGCTTGTTCTAGCTCTGAGAAGAATTCTGGTGCTATTTTGATTGGGATTGCACTGAACGTGTAGATTGCATTGGGTAGTATGGACATTTTAACAATATTTGTTTTTCCTGTTCATGAGCATGGAATGCTTTTCCTTTTCTTTGTGTCTTCTTCAATTTCTTTCATAAGTTTTCTATAGTTTCCAGGATACAGATCTTTTACATCTTTGGCTAGGTTTATTCCTAGGTATTTTATGGTTCTTGATGCATTTGTAAATGGAATTGGTTCCTTGATATCTCTTTCTTTTTTTAATGTTTATTTATTTTTGAGAAAGAGAGAGACAGAGAGCAAGCAGGGGAGGGACAGAGAGAGAGGGAGATACAGAATCTGAATCAGGCTCCAGACTCTGAGTCATCAGCACATGCCTGATGTGGGGATAGAGCCCACAAACCATGAGATCATGACCTGAACTGAAGTCAAATGCTTAATTGACTGGGCCACCCAGGTGCCCCCCCCCCTTGATATCTGTTTCTGTCACTCCATTATTGGTGTACAGAAATGCAACTGATTTCTGTACACTGATTTTACATCTTGAGTCTTTGTTGAATTCATGTATCAGTTCTAGCAGTTTTTGGGTACAGTCTTTCAGGTTTTCCTGAAATGTAGAGTATCATGTAACCTGTGAAGAGTGAAAGTTTGTCTTTTTCTTTGCCAATTTGGATGCTTTTTATTTCATTTTGTTGCCTGATTGCTTAGTCTAAGACTTCCAACACTATGTTAAACAAAAGTTATGACAGTGGACATCCCTGTCATGTTCCTGATCTTAGGGGGAAAGCTCTCAGTTTTTCCCCATTGAGGATGATATTAGCTGTGGGCCTTTCATATATGGCTTTTATGATGTTAAGGTATGTTCCTTCTATCACAACTTTCTTGAAGGTTTTCATTAAGAAAGGATACTGTATTTTGTCAAATGCTTTTTCTGCATCTATTGATAAGATCATATGGTTCATATCCTTCTATTAATGTGATGTATCACATTGATTGATTTGCAGATATTGAACCAGCCCTGCAGCCTAGTAATGAATCTCACCTGATCATGTGCTATCAACAACAGTCAAATTATGGAAAGAGCCCAAATGTCCATAAACTGATGAATGGATAATGAAGATGTGGCATATACATACATACAACGGAGTACTACTTGGCAATAAAAAATAATGAAATCTTAACTTTTGCAACAACATGGATGGAACTGGAGGGTATTATGCTAAGTGAAATAAGTCAGTCAGAGAAAGACAGATATCATATGTTTTCACTCATATGTGGAATTTGAGAAACTTAACAGAAAACCATGGGGGAAGGGAAGGAAAAAAATAGCCACAAACTGAGACAGGGCCAAACCATAAGAGACTCTTAAATATAGATAATAAACTGAGGGTTGACGGAAGAGGGTAGGGTGGAGGGTAAAATGAATGACAGGCATTGAGAAAGGCCCTTGTTGGGATGAGCACTGGGTGTTGTATGTAGGTGATGAATCATGGGAATCTATTTCTGAAGCCAAGAGCACACTGTATATTCCGTATGTTAGCTAACTTGACAATAAATTATATTTTTAAAAAAGTAAAAAAAAAAAAGAAGAGTTAATACCTATTCTTTTCAAACTGTTCCAAAAAATATAAAAGAAAACTTCCAAATTCATTCCATGAGGGCAGTATTACCTTGATGCCAAAACCAGATAAAGACACCACGGAAAAAAAGAGAGAGAGACAGAGACAGACGGAGAACTACAGGCCAATATTTCTGATGAACATAGATGCAAAAATCCTCAACAAAATCCTAGCAAACCAAATCCAATAGTACTTTTAAAAAATCATTCACCATGATCAAGTGAGATTTATTCCTGGGCTGCAAGGGCACCATATTCACAAAGCAATCAATGTGATACATCACATCAATAAGAAAAAAGATAAGAACCATATGAGCCTTTCAATAGATTCATAAAAAGCATTTGACAAAGTACAACATCCACGCATGACAAAAACCCTCAACAAAATAGGTTTAGAGATAACATGCTTCCACATAATAAAGGCCATCTATGAAAAATCCACAGCTAATATCATCCTTAATGGGGAAAAATTGAGAACTTTTCTTCTACGGTCAGGAACAAGACAGGGATGTCCACTCTCAGCACTGTTATTTAACATAATCCTGGAAGTCCTAGCCTCAGTAATCAGACAACAAAAAGAAATAAAAGGAATCTAAACTGGTAAGGAAGTAGTAAGACTTTACCATTTGCAGATGACATGGTACTCTATATAGAAAACCCAAAAGACTCCACAAAAAAACTGCTAGAACTGATAAAAGAATTCAGTAAAGTGTCACAGTGTAACAAATCAACACATAGAAACCTGTTGCACTTCTATACACCAAGAATGAAGCACCAGAAATAAATTAAGGAATCAGTTCCATTTATAATTGTGCCAACATCAATAAGATACTTAGAGGGGCATCTGGGTGGCTCAGTCAGTTGAGTGTCCGACTTCGGCTCAGGTCATGACCTCACAGTTTGTGGGTTCGAGCCCTACATCGGGCCCTGTGCTGACAGCCCAGAGCCTGGAGCCTGCTTCCGATTCTGTGTGTGTCTCTCTCTCTGCCCCTCCTCTGCTCATGCTCTGTCTCTCTCTCTCTCTCTCTCAAAAATAAATAAACATAAAAAAAATTTTAATAAGATACTTAGAAATAAACCTACCCAAAGAGATAAAAGAACTGTATTCTGAAAACTATAAAACACTGATGAAAGAAATTTAAGATGACACAAAGAAATGGATACACATTTCATACTCATGGATTGGAAGAACAAATATTGTTAAAATGTCTATACTACCCAAAGCAATCTACACATTTGATGCAATCCATGTCAAAATATCAACAGCATTTTTCACAGATCTAGTACAAACAATACTAAATTTTGTGTGAAACCATGAAGAATAGCCAAAGATATCTTGAAAAGGAAAAGCAAAGCTAGGTGAATCACAATTCTGGACTTCATGTTATATTACGAAGCTGTAGTAATCAAAACAGTATGGTATTGGCACAAAAATAGACACACATAGATCAATAGAACAGAACAGAAAACTCATAAATGAACCTACAACTATATGGTCAGTTAATCTTCAACAAAGCAGGAAAGAATATCCAATGGGAAAAAAACAGTGTCTTCAACAAATGGTGTTGGGAAAACCAGACAGCAACATGCAAAAGAATGAAATGGACCACTTTCTTACACGATACACAAAAGTAAATTCAAAATGATTGAAACACTTAACTGTGAGACAGGAAACTATTAAATTCCTAGGAGAACACAGGTAGTAACATTTTTGACATTGGCCACGGCAATTTCTTTCTAGATACATCTCCCAAGGCAAGGAAAACAAAAGCAAAAATAAACTATTGGGACTTCAGCAAAATAAAAAACATCTTCACAATGAAGGAAACAATCAACAAAACTGATTGTTTCGTGAATCTGATAAATTACTCACACTTCCTTGCAAATTAGTATCCAAAATCTATAAAGAACTTATAAAACTCAACAACCCAAAACCAAATAAACATGAATAGACATTTTTTCCAAAGAAGACCAAGACATGGCCAAAAGACACATGAAAATATTCTCAATATCACTCATCATCAGGGAAATACAAATCAAAACCACAATGAGCTATCACACCTATCAGAATGGCTAAAATCAACAACTTAGGAAACAACAGGTGTTGGCAAGGATATGGAGAAAGCGGAACCCTCTTGCACTGTTGATGGGAATGCAAACTGGTGCAGCCACTCTGGAAAACAGTATGGAAATTTATCAGAAAGTTAATAGTATAGACCAATTATGATCCAGCAATTGCACTGCTAGGTAGTTATCCAAAGAATACAATGAATACAATGAATACAAAGAATACAATGCTCATTATTGCAGCATTATTTACTATAGCCATGGAAGCAGCCCAAATGTCCATCAATTGATGAATGGATAAAGAAGAAGTGGTGTGTGTGTGTGTGTGTGTGTGTGTGTGTGTGTAATGTAATATTATTTAGCCATAAAAAGAATGAAATCTTGCCATTTGCAAGACATGGATGAAGCTGCAGAGTATGATGCCAAGCAAAATAAGACAGAGAAAGAGAAATACTGTGTTATTTCACTCATATGTGGAATTTAAGAAACAAAACAAACAAGCAAAAGGTAAATGTAAGAGAGAAAGAGATAAAGACAAATCAAGAAATAGACTGGAACAAACAGAGGGGAGGTCGGTGGGGGTGGGTTAAATAGGTGATGGGGATTAAGGAGTGCACTTGTCCATATGAGCATTGGGTGATGCATGGATGTGTTGAATCACTATATTGTACACCTGAAATGAATATAACACTATGTTAACTAACTGGAATTAAAAACTTTTTAAAAAAGTAAATCCTCCTAGGGGCGCCTGGGTAGCTCAGTCAGTTGAGCATCTGACTTCAGCTCAACTCATTATCACCCAGTTCATGGGTTCAAGCCCCACATCGGGCTCTGTGCTGAACTCTTGCTCAGAGCCTGGAGCCTGCTTCAGATTCTGTGTCTCCTTCTCTCTCTGCCCCTCCCTTGCTCGTGCTCTCTGTCTCTCAAAAACAAATAAATGTAAAATTAAAAAATTAAAAAGTAAATCCTCCTAGGAAAGGCAACACTATACACTAATTTAGACCAGCGTGTTAATTACTTACTATAGTTGCCCTTCCACAGGACTAGGTGGACTACAACACAAGATTCTGGAACCTCATAATTTTGCCTGGAGTTTTATTGCAGCATGCAAGGTGGTTCCTGAGGTCTTCCCTCCACCCACCCACCCAATCCCCACACCTATTGTGGCTTTCTCCTCCATCTCCCCCTTCCTTTGGATTCACTCTACCCTCCTCTGTTCAGGCACACAGCCCATGGTGCCGAGTTCCTTGGGGAGAAAAGTGAATCTGATAAATTACCCACACTTCCCTGCAAATTAAACGTGCCTCCTTTCTCAGTATCATTTGCATTAAAAAGAGAAAGATATCCTAGGAAGATGAACGTTTAATGGTGGAATTGTAACCGAATCCTATAATTTGCAGGAGAGGGGCTGGCAGGGTTTGTCTGGGGGCGGGTCTGAAGTCAGACATACTTCACTGCTGCACGCGAGTTATTTGGGGGTGGAGAGGTGGGCGGAGCAGAAGGATGGGTTTAGAATTAGATTGTTGCGGTCCATCACTCTCCACAGGGAGCCTAAACTACTGGACACCTTCCACCCCGCACGCATCGGGTTACCCCACTAGTCGGTAGCCTCACTGTGGGCGTGGTACCCAGAACTTACCCAGCTCTTCTGTGAGTCTCCCTAGAGAAAAAACGAAGAAAAGAGGAAAATCTCAATTGATATACACTGAGGCTTCACTTCTCTAAAGTGCACAGACTCGGCCCCAGTGCGTTCTGAGGAACCAAGATGGGCTACACGCGAGGGAGGAGCGGGCTCCGTGGCAGGGGAAGTGGCAAAGCAAACCTCCGCCACCGCGTTTCTGTCTCACTTCCAAGCGCCCCGGGTCTTAAGTACTCGCCTTCCTGAACCAGCAAATTCCCCCTGTCCCCACCACCTTCAGCTAGTTAAGGGTGCGGGCAAAGAGCGCGCCTCTTTCCGTGCTTACCTTTGTCCTTCTCAGCCTGCTCCTTCAACTTTTCTGAAAAGAGGAAAGAAGGGGAGTGCACGTGACGGTACACACTCGCCTGCTGTTTCCAAGGCCCACCCCAGCCCCGCGTTTTCGCAAGACCGCACCTCTTCGGTGCCCTCTCAGCGGGCCTCCTCCTCCACCTTCCTTCCAGCAAAGCCTGAGCCTGGCGGGAGGCCCCACCCTGCCCCGTACCTTGGGACCTACGTTGCTTCTGAAAGAAGTACAGCGCCAGCGTCGAGAGAAAAGCCAGGAGGAATGGCAGTCCCACCAGAGACCCCAGGAAAGCTCTCTTCCAGGGTGAGGTTCCGGGTAAAAATGCATCTGGAAAACACCCCACAAGGAGTTGTTTCGCTTTAGGCACCACTAAACACTAAGTGAGAAGACTATTCTGGACCCAGCGTGCCGGAAATCCTTCCAAGTTGGCAGGCGTTAAACCTTCTGGGCAGCACCATAGCAATCTGTGAAAACAGGCATCGACAGCGGCCACACCACGCTCTCCCCAGGTAGGACCCTGAGGAATAGTGGCCAGCTCGAACTTGCTTAGTGGAAAAGGGAAATTGAAGGATGTGGAAGGGAGGTAGTGATGGACCCCACCTACTCTCCCAGCTTAGAACTTCTGTGACCATGGCTCTGTCCTCCCTCTACTCTCCACAATTGTCTTATATCTGAAGAACTTGAAAATCCAAGGTGTTGGTATCCAAAGAACAGTGAATTATTGCTCTCTACTGCTAGGGTCAACTCCACAAGTCATTTCATTTTGCCAACTTCTTACAAACACTTGCTTTTACTTCTCATCACACCTTTGGAAGAAATGTTAGCAAAATTGCTTAAGGGTTGACTACCAGTTCCCCCTTGTCCTCCCCAGGCTCACTGAGGAGGCTCTGCCCTGAAGCAAGATGTGGCCCAGGCCCACTCAGACAGGGGCTAGATGGCAAAGAGATACATGGAAAATGGAAGGTAACTCTTTCAAAATTTTTGTGGCAATTTAATGGAATAATTTGGTGTCTGTTAAAGATAATTATTTTTCAAGTGATGATTTTAGTTCAGTGGTCTTTTTAAAAATACATTTTTCTTTTTTATTGTGGTAAAATGTATAACATAAAATTTACCATCTTAACCATTTTTGAGAGTACAATTCAGTGGCATTAAGTTACTTTCACATTGTTGTGGATCATCATCATCATCCATCTCCACAACTCTTTTCAAATTCCCAAACTGACATTCTACTCGTTAAATACTAACTCCCCATTTACCAGCCACCCCAACTCAGTCTCTGGCAACTCCTATTCTACCTTCCATCTCTAAATGAATTTGATGACTCTAGTCACCTTACTGTAAGTGAATCAAACAATATTTGTCCCTTGGTGTCTGGCTTATTTCACAGCATGGAGTTTCCTCAAGAGTTAAAAATAGAACTACCTTATGATCCAGCAACTCACAATTAGATATTTACCCAAGGATACAAAAACAGAATTCAAAGGGATTACATGCACCCGTATGTTTATTGAAGTATTATCAACAATAGCCAAGATATGGAAGCAGCCCAAGTGTCCATTGTCTGATGAATGGATAGAGAAAACATGTATACATATACAATGGAATATTACTCTGCCATAAAAAGGATGAAATCTTGCTATTTGCAAAGACATAGATGGAGCTAGAGAGTATTACGCTAGGTGAAATAAATTAGTCAGAGAAAGAAAAATACCATATGATTTCACTCATGTGTGGAAATTAAAAAACAAAACAAAGGAACAAAGGGAAAAGAAGAGAGAAACAAACTCTTAACTATAGAGAACAAACTAATGGTTACCAGAGGGGAGGTTGGGTGAAGGATGGTTAAATAGGTGATGGGGATTAAGGAGCGCACTTGTCATGATAAGTACATCATCACTGGGTGATGTTTGGAATTGTTGAATCACTATGTTGTACACTTGAAACTAATATAACACTGTATGTTAACTAACTGGAATTAAAGTAAAAACTTTAAAAAAGTTATAGCCTTATTAATATACTATGTATGATATTCAAAAAAGTTGATTTTGTATAATCATTTGCATTAGTGTGCAATATTCATTTTCACTGCTTTTGTGTTTCCTACCTTTATACTGTCATTTTTGATCTCTTCTTTCCACACAAAGATTCCCTTTTAATATGTCTCCCAGGGCTGGTTTAGTAGGTCATTAACTCCTTAAGTTTTTGTTTGTCTGGGAAACTCTTTATCTTTCCTTCTATTCTTAATGATAGCCTTGCTAGATAGTGTATTCTTGGCTGCAGATTTTTCCCATTCAGCACTTTGAATAGTCATCATTCCCTTTTGGCTTGCAATGTTTCTATTAAAACTCTGCTAACCTTATGGGCTTTCCCTTGTAAGTTATTGACTTCTTTTGTCTTGGTGCTTTTAAGACTTTTTATCACTATATTTTGCAAATTTATTTTTTATTTCTAAAAAAGTTTTTTAATTTTTGTTTATTTTTGAGAGATAGAGAGACGAGCATGAGCGGGGGAGGGGCAGAGAGAGAGACAGAGACAGAGACAGAGACAGAGACAGAGACAGAATCTGAAGCAGGCTTCAGGCTCTGAGCTGTCAGCACAGAGCCCAATGTGGGGTTTGAACCCATAGACTATGAGATCATGACCCGTTTTGATCAGTAATGTCCTTCAGTCTTTTCTCAAGTCCAGTGATTATCCTTATGGTTATTGCTTTAATTTATCTATCAGGTATGTTACTTATTTCTGTTTCACTTAGATCTCTTTGTGATAATTTTCTCTGTCATTTTGTCTGCCTCTCTGTGTCTGTTTCTCTGTGTTAAGAAAGTTAGCTATGTTTTCTGCTTTTGAAAGTTACTTTATGAAGAATCGATCCTGGAGTGCCCTGCAGTACAGTGTCCCCTGTTTACAAGGAACAGGCACTTCAGGAAAACATCCTATGTGTTTTGCTTATGCCTTGCTGTTGAGTTTGAGTCAGTTTTCTTTTCAATGTAGTTGTCTTCCCTCACTCTTCTCTTGTTGTGGGCTATGCTTGCTGTCTGTGACATTAGTGGGACCTAGGCATGCTAGCTGTGATGGACACTTGCGAGTGCGGTGGAGGTGTTAGCAATATTTGCATTGGACCACTTCTCCTATGCCAGATCCCCCGGAGCACTGTGACAGCTGGGAGCTTTCACCAGGCTGGTAGGGAAATGAGGCTGGTCACAGCATTCAATGATGGCTGAGTGTGACTGAGTATGGCCCATGATGGTGGCTTGTGGTGCAGGGCTGGGCACTGCACTGCAGCTGGGCAGGGTAGGCTGTGGAGCTGTGCACCTGTCAGCTGGGTGGGATGCATGTGCAGCTTTAACAAAATTTGCCCTGAACTCTGGGTCAAGACTACAAGTGTCTGTGCAGCCTCACCTCCCACAGATGGCTCTGTGTTTATGCTGGGAGGTGGTGGAGAAAAATGTGCCTGCTAGCTCCCTCATTTTTGGAGAATTCCCCCAACACTCTCTGAAATCATTATGAACAGGTCTGACCTCTGTTTACCCCAACTTTGTGTCAACTGCCTTTTTTTATGTTGCCTCTGTGTGCAAGCTGCTGTCTTTTTAAGTGACCCAGCTGTCACACTTCCAGCTCACCCAATGCCAAATCAGCTGACTTTTAAAGCTCCAGGCTCCAAATCCCACTGTTTTTACAAACTCACAGAATTCAGCCTCTCCAGTTTTTAATGACAAACATTATGGGGAATAGTCTTCCCCATGTGAAATCCCTGGTGTGAGGACTTGTTTCTCTGCCCTCTCTATGTGGGTAACCTCCCTTTGCATTTTTGACTTTCCTAACCTTTCAGCTGCAGCTTCTTCTCTATATTTAATTGTGGAGTTTGTTCTGCAAGTCTTCAGATCACTCTCTGGTTTGTTGACTTGGATGTGGATGATATTTAGTTGTAAATGTGGGATGGGATGAGTTCAGGGTCTTCCAACTCTGTCATTTTCCCAAGTTCCTCTCTTCCTTATGGGTTTCTTAATAACATTTTCTTTTTTCTAGCTTACTTGATTGTCAGAATACAGCATATAATACATATAACATACAAAATGTATGTTAAGCTCCTATTTGTGTTATAAGTAAGGCTGCCAGTCAACAGTAGATTATTAATAGTTAAGTTTTGGGGAGTCAAAAGTGGTCAGCACTCTTAACCCACTGAATTGTTTAAGGTCAACTGTAATATAACTTTATTTATACCAATGAAAAATGCTCCATAGGTTAGGTTTATCCTCAAGACTTAAAACAATTGGTCATGAAAATTAAAACCTTCAGTGTGTGCCTTATAATAAAATTTTGGCCCTAGATAATGGCCTCACCCTTCAGCTCATTGCCTAACCATCTTCTTCCCTGACCTACCACTTTTAAATCCACATACACACCCTACCATGCCCTAGCACACTTCCCTGCTTCATTTTCTGTACAGCATCTAAAATACTTTTTTTTTAGCACCTAAGATCCTCTAACCTTACAATATAATTCACTCTTTTATTTGTATTTTCTCCACAGGAATGTGAACCTGAGTGCAAGAGTTCAATATTTATTGAGGGCTCTCAATAAATATCATTTAAGGGATGAAATTAGGAACACATGGGATCTCATGATGACCTCTAATTAATAGTTTCTGGATTTTAGGGCATGGACTTTAGTGCATAAGTTGGTTCCCTGGGGCCTCCCCTGCATACTGTTTGGGTGAGTGGTAGCTGTTGTACTCTTAGTAGGTTCCTGATATCCAAATCACTAACTTTTCAAGTGTCAAGACCAGCCCACCCCATAGACAGCCAGGCCCCAGTACCACTGTGCCCTTTTAGATGGCCTTTGGAACAATGTACAGGGAGAACATGATGAGTAAGAAGATGAGGGTTAGTTGGCACCAACTGACCTGCTATCTGGATGGTGAACTCTTTCTTCTGTATCAGGAGAGAGTTCTGGATGGAGCAGGACACATTACTGTGGGCACCCCCTTGAACAATCACAGATGTCTCCAGATTGAACAGGCCCTGGGCATCCTGGACTATGGCTTCCATCTTTGGAGGCAGGCACTGTCCTTTATGATCTTTCCACTGAGCCTGGGGCTTGGGGTACCAGCCACTGGAACTGCACTTCAGCTGAATGCCTCCCTCCTTGAAGCCCTCAAGGGAGATGTGAGGGTCTGAGCCCATCCCTGGGAAAAGCAAGAAGAGTGGGAAAGATCAGGCTCCTTCCCAGAAGTTGTACATGATGTTCATGCCACCACTCACCATCTGCAGTCATTATAAGGAATCATGACTGTGACTGCTCTTAACACACATGTGGGCTCACAGCCCCCACCTGTGGAATGTAAATTACAGTTTATTTTTAAGTTTATTTATTTATTTATTTTGAGAGACAGAGTATCTGCATGTGCAAGTTGGGGAGGGGCAGACAGAGAGGGAGAGAATTCCAAATAGGTTTCATGTTGTCAGTGTAGAGCCCCACATGGGGCT
The DNA here is from genome assembly GCF_023721935.1 of Panthera uncia. Taxonomy (NCBI): domain Eukaryota; kingdom Metazoa; phylum Chordata; class Mammalia; order Carnivora; family Felidae; genus Panthera; species Panthera uncia. Next base: position 5,847,733 of record NW_026057577.1, on the reverse strand, counting down.
CAATCCCACAAACCATGATATCATGACCTGAGCCGAAATCAAGAGTTGGATTATTAACCTACTTAGCCACCCAGGTGCCCATAAATGATATTTTAAATTTGTGGTGCCATGTGGGACATGGGAACAGTAGTACCCATGAAGGACATTTGGAAATATTATGGGGGGCTATTTGGCCAAGAAGAGCTGCTGGAATTTAGTCATATTACATAAGGGACAGTCCCTTGAAGTAAAGAAAAATCCCACCCCAAATTTCAATATATTGTCCTCTGTCTCTCTTGAATCCCACCAGCATTCAAGTGCCTGTGTCACATGCACTCCTTTATTTCTCCATCCTGAGGAGCTAACTTTATATTTTGAATATGCAAAACATTAATATGTTTAGCAACATGCAGAGAATGAAACTAGACCACTTTCTTACACCATTCACAAAAATAAACTCAAAATGGAAAAAGGACCTGAATGTGACACAGGAAACCATCAAAACCCTAGAGGAGGAAGCAGGAAAAAACCTCTCTGACCTCAGCCGCCACAACTTCTTACTCGACACATCTCCAAAGGCAAGGGAATTAAAAGCAAAAATGAACTATTGGGACCTCATGAAGATAAAAAGGTTCTGCACTGCAAAGGAAACAATCAACAAAACTAAAAGGCAACCGACAGAATGGGAAAAGATATTTGCGAATCACATATCGGAAAAATGGTTAGTATCCAAAATCTATAAAGAACTCACCAAACTCCACACCCAAAAAACAAATAATCCAGTGAAGAAATGGGCAGAAAACATGAATAGACACTTCTCTAAAGAAGACATCCAGGTGGCCAACAGACACATGAAAAGATGCTCAACATCGCTCCTCATCAGGGAAACACAAATCAAAACCACACTCAGATACCACCTCTCATCAGTCAGGGTGGCTAAAATGAACAAATCAGGAGACTATAGATGCTGGTGAGGATGTGGAGAAACGGGAACCCTCTTGCACTGTTGGTGGGAATGCAAACTGGTGCAGCCACTTTGGAAAACAGTGTGGAGGTTCCTCAAAAAATTAAAAACAGATCTACCCTATTAACCAGCAAAAACACTGCTAGGAATTTACCCAAGGGATACAGGAGTGCTGATGCACAGGGGCACTTGTACCCCAATGTTTATAGCAGCACTTTCAACAATAGCCAAATTATGGAAAGAGCCTAAATGTCCATCAACTGATGAATGGATAAAGAAATTGTGGTTTATATATACGATGGAATACTACTTGGCAATGAGAAAGAATGAAATATGGCCTTTTGTAGCAACATGTATGGAACTGGAGAATGTTATGCTAAGTGAAATAAGTCATACAGAGAAAGACAGACAACATATATTTTCACTGTTATGTGGATCCTGAGAAACTTAACAGAAGACCATGGGGGAGGGGAAGGGGAAAAAAAAGTTGGAGAGAGAGGGAGCCAAACCATAAAAGACTCTTAAAAACTGAAAATAAACTGAGGGTTGATGGGGGGGTGGGATGGAGGGGAGGATGGGTGATGGGCATTGAGGAGGGGACCTGTTGGGATGAGCACTAGGTGTTGTATGGAAACCAATTTGACAATAAATTTCGTATTAAAAAAATAAAAATACATTAACATATTTAAAGAGCCATACTGTAAAAAAAATGTGTACCAGGAAAGCCCCAAACCTTTCTCCATCCTTTCCATCCATTGCACCTTCCCCCCTCTCAGGTAACCAGTTTCATTAGTTCCTAGTGTATCCTTCCTGTGTTCCTTTTGTGCAATGTTTATTTTTCCTCCCACAAAAGTTTATTTTTCCTCCCACAAAAAAGAGTGCTATAGAACTCTTTTGCACCTGTTTTTTTCTCTTGCCAACAACCTAGAAGTCACTCCACATCAGTTCATAGAGCTCCTCCTCATTTTTTCAGCTGCATACTGTGGATCATTCCAATGTGTGACATAGTCAACACCTACGCTTAGATACTAAGGTAGTTTCCACTGTTGTACAATTACAAATGATGTTACAAAGATTAAATTTATATGTATGCCTTTTTCATATTGGAGTTGTAGGAGGTGTATCTTCAGGGTAAACTCCTAGAGATGGGGTTGCAGTTTAAACGGTAGATGTGCAAGCTATCCTGTTAACTATTGCCAAATCCCCCTGCACTGGAGTTTTGCTTTCAACTTCATCATCAGGGTACAGAGCAGAAAGCCTGCTTCCCCTGTATGGTCAAACTGTTGAATTTTTGCCAATCTCTGAGGTAAAATATTGCGCATCAGGGTAGCTTTAATTTACCTTTCTTTCATGATGAGTAAAGGTGATCATCTTTTTATATGTTTAAGGGCCATTTGTATATATTTTTTGTGAACATTTATTTTGTTCATTTGCTAATGAATCTTTCTTTTTAATAGTTTTTTTTTAATTAGATATATTTTCCCTTTCTCCATGTTTCTCTGTCTACTCTTGAGCAAAGCAAATCTGTCCAAATGGACCCCTTTCTCTGTCTCTCCTACTGGGGCTTGGCTAGGTCACATACCTGCTACCTCCAGCTCCCAGACTGCTTCCCTAGAGAAGTTGCTGGAGAGGAAACGGCACCCATACAGGCCCTCATCAGCAGGAATGATGCCAAGGAGTTGCAGGTTCACACTACCATCCATGATATCATCTTTGAGGAGTTTGGTCCTGTTCTGGAACTGCACCATCTGCTGGCTGTAAAGCTCCTGCCGCCCCTGGTACAGGTGGACCACTTCAGAGGTCCGACTCCGGAACCAGCGGATCTCCATATCCTCAGCATCCAGGTATGGTGACAAGTGGCATGAGAACTCCACTTCTTCCCCCACAAGTGCCAGGATGGATTCCCCAGGGCCTACCACACTGACCTCCTCTAGGATGAGAAGCCAGAAAAACAGCCCAAATCAGTTCTCATCAAAGATAAATTTTTATCACATTCCTTTGCAGCTCAGGAATCTATAGTAAAAAACTCAAATGACAAAAGTAAGACACTTTACAGAACAATGGTCTTGGCTTCTTGAAGAGATAATTGTCACAAATAAGCCAAGTTAAAATATACACAAGGGATATTACAACCAGATACAATGTGTGGTGCTGGAGTGGTAATTTGTTTGAACCAACCCGTTGCAAATGTTGTTTTGGGGACAGTTATGTAAATATAGCCAGGACATTACATGAAAAGAAATCTTTGACCAAAAAAAAAAAAAAAGAGGCAAGTTTCAGAGCCATATGTACACTACTCTTTTATTTGATTAAAAAGTGACGTTTGCATAAAAACATGTGCAGGAAAAAAAAGGCCTGAAATGAGATATACCAAATGGTTGATGGTGATAATTTCTGCATGATGGGAATAGATGTTTTCTTATTTTTTCCTTCTCTGATTTTCTAATTTTTTATAATGCACATGTACAGCTTCTCTAATAACAAAGGTATTAAAATAATCTATGGGGGGCTCCTTGCTTCATGGATTTTCCTATCTAAAGGCCAAATCTTGCCTTCAAGATTTTTATTTATTAGAATTTTTTTATTTGATCACCCTCGTAAATGGTGTCTCCATGTGGTTCTTTTACTCCCTGTTTTTTGAAATTTCCATGAGAATTGCCATTCCTGTAGCAGTCCCTTTGCATATTGTTTCCTGCCACTCAGCATGCCCTCACTCTTCTTTCTGGCTTCACCTTTTCTCATACCTCTTTTTCTTCCTTTGAAGCTCAGCTAAAACCCAATCCCAAAGCTCTCCTTTCATGGATCCTTCCCATCCTTCACTTTGCTCATAGAATATAGTGGTGATTTTTTTTGTTCGTCCCATTTGAGACTCCTTCCTGCCCTCTGGGAATAGCCCTAACACACTTCCTACTAGCTTCCCTTTTCAGATTCTCTCAAGTTGTCTCTTCACCCACACTTGATGCCTGGCCCTCTCCTTGGGGCATGACCTGCCTCAGTTAACACTCCATCTGTCATCTTCTTGAAAAATATATGTCCTTAAAGGGTCCACTCAAACAGTACCTTCTCTCTAGGGTTCTTCTTGGCTTTTTGGAAAAGACAGGTTTGTCTCTTACCTGTGCTCACAAATCTTTGGGTATGTTTCTCTTGCAGCCTTGTTCACATCCCTGAACAGATTTTATGTCACATCTGTCCCCCTCCCTTGACCTTCTTAAGGACCTGGGATGTGCCTCATCATTTTGGTATCCCTGGTTTCCAGCTCAGGGAATTCGAGAATTATGTTTGCATAATTAGTGTATCATCTCTGTTGGCTGCTTCTTTCATGAAAGCTGTTAAGCCTGAGGGCCTTCCTACCCTTCAAAAGCTATGGCTTATATTTGGGAGTGGAGCACTTGGCATGGCCTGGTAGGGTATGGATTTCAGCTCTGGAAGCACCTGGCAGGAGGGGTGGGCAGAAGTGGAGGTGCGCATGGCCTGGCTGGCTGGGCTGCAAGTTTGACACACTACCTGAGTTCATCTTTCCAGGCCAAAGAAGAAGAAGGAGATGTGTGAATAAGAAGAGATTGTTGGTCAGAGGTACTTGCTGGGAGAAGTCTGGCAAGACTGAGAAATCCACCATTTCTTCTTGGCAGTGGGGGCCACCTGGAGAGAAACAAAGAGATGCTGGAATGGATGCAGAGGAGCTGGAACACAGCCCAGCAGGCCTGAGGTCTGTTGCTGCCTCAATTATTTTTTATAATTATTTTTTATAATAGTTCTTATTAATCCCAGTGCTTGGCTTCTTTTAAACCATAGTCGGATGTGAGAGCTGTTTCTAATTTTACCAGGTATCACTGCTAGTGGTGTTCCTGGCCGTCCTTGGATTCATGGAGCTGCAAGGAGGCAAGGCCAAAGGGTCCCAGAGGAAGCAGCTTCTCAGGTTTTCATTGTTTAGAGTCAGGAATAGAGCCACACATTGTGTGTGAGCTCAGCTGGGACTGAGTGACTTTCCCCAAACAAAAGGAAATCTATAAGGACTCTCAGAGGCATTTTCATTCTCCCTGCCCTACTTCCCTTTGGCCTAGAACATCAGGTCCACAAACAGAGGAACAAACAGAGTTCTGATTGTTCAGAAGTGGGATGCATGCCTGACAGCAGCCTGCCAGCTCCAACCACAGCTGAGACACCTTCCTCCAGTCCTAAAACCTCAAGTGAAGCCTCCATGAGGTCAGCTGGTGACTGTCTCTGTCCCTGAAAGATGTGTCTTCTAGGCCACATTAATGGAGTCATCCCATATAGCCACACCCCCATTAGGGGTCCAATAGACTCAGCCCTAGCATAGGCAAGGGATGTCCCCTTTCAGTCCTGAAACTCCCATGGGACCTGTGGTAACATTTCACAGTCTGATAGCCAGTGAGTGTGGGCAGCCCATACATCTTGGGAGACATACAAGCCTTTCCACATCTCTCCTCAGTTTAGTGGTGGGACTTTAGGCAGGTTCTATAGCTGGCTGAACCTTGATTTCTTTGCCTGAACAATGGAAGAAACCAATGCTGACCCAGGGGTCATTAAGCCTTCCATGGGAGGGCTAGATGCTCTTTAATAAATAAAAGCCAGCACCTCCTCTGTCTCTGCCTCCACTTTCCAAACTTCTTGTTCTCCATCTTCTTTTAGAGACTGCACCCTTCTCCTTTCACTCCATCATAATACCCGCAAGGGGAAGGAAGCTTTCTTCAGTCCCCCAGTCTCCCCTTCTCCTTTTTCTGCCACCCCACCCCTTTGCTTTATTCTCCTTCTCCTGAAAACATGTTCTTGGTGTCCTGTGGCTGCAAAACACTACCCACACAGCAATAGCATCATCAGGGTGTAAAGACTTTAAAAGCTGCTGGATCCTATAGCAGAGGAGTGGTCAGAGGAGGTATATAAGCAAGTTAATGGTGTGTGTAAGTTGGGGGGAGAGGGAAATCCCTGAACTGGAAGGACCCAACCAATGGGAATACAACAGTGAGTGGGCAATGGCCTGTGAAGCCCTCTCCTCCTGGAGCTCACATGCAGGTGGGCAGGCAGAAGGGCAAGTTGGAACAGCTCCATTAATGCTTCAAAAGGGACCCTTCAGCAGGGAATGTTAGATCCCCCAGAGAGGGCTGGACTATTTTCATGGCCAGTAGCTATTGGAATCACTAGTTATAGAATAGCCAGCATAAATGGGGGCTGTGGGCTGAGGTCCAGGATCTTGCCAGACAGTCCAGCCTCTTCCCCTTTTGGTGATGACAATAAACTGGCAGCAAAGGATTCCAGAAGAGGAAGATCACCCTGGCTTTACATTTTCTCTCCCTCTCCCTGTTCCCTTCTCTTGTACTTTATGGCTCAGTGTTTCCTGGACTCTCAAGATAGAACCCCATGAAGGCAAAGCCATGAGGGTATATCAGCACCAGCTAGTACTTTGCAAAACATGAGGGGTTCATAGACTATTTATGGATCCATTTAGATGAGTCAGATTTTGAGGAATCAGTCAAGACTTGTGTCAGGTGGTAACTCGGGTTCTCCTACCACACAGAGACAGAGCATTAGGCTCATAGTTATGGGCAGGTGGGCCTCAGAGGAAGAGCACATGCCTTGCTTTCCCTACTTCTTGGGGGGCAGTCAGTGTTCCAGGCCCAGGAATGATTAATGTGACCACAGTTCTCTGTTGTGATATACCCATGTGAATTCCATCACTAAGGCTACAGGAGAAGGAGGTCACACACACACACACACACACACACACACACACAGGCATACATGTGCACCATAATAAAAACTAATATGAACTGAACACTTACTATCTACCAAGCACTTACCTACACAAGGAGTATTTATTATTATTATTATTATCACTAATAAGTCTGAGTCAAAGACAAGTTAACTGAAGCACAGGAAGTTTAGGCAATTTGCCTTCACACACAGCTAGGCGGTGGTAGAATTGGGGGGAGACAAGCCCTCACTTGTCTAGATGCAGATTCCTCACCAGCTGTGTTGTTTGCCAGGGCTGGATTCACCCTCAGTTTTCCTGTGCCCCGGAACATGGCTCCTGTTAGGGACAACCTGACTACAGCACTCACAGCATCTCACATGCAGTGAGGAAGCAGACTGAGTCCCCAGGTGTCAGCCACAAGACCAAGCAACCAAGCATGAGCAACCAAGCAACTAACGAATAAAACCCCAAATCTCCCACTACTCATAAAACAACTCAAAACTGGAGTCTTCCTCAGACCTTGCCAAAAGCATCTTCTTGGACAGGAGGGACATGCCCTGTGATCACTTTGTTCCCAATGCACAAGGCATTGAAAAACCTTAAATTGGAGGAAGACTGGTGATTTCCTGAACGGACTTCGGAGGAGCTGAATGCCACTTAGTGCCCTAAAGGGCCCCACTTCTTCCACCTCCTGCCTGAAGTTCGCCCTTTCTGAACTCACTGTCCAGCTTAAAGGCTCTAATCCTCACAGGAGTGCAAGTACCCTGTGAGGGGAGACACTTTCAGATCTCAGCTATTCACACCACAGTATAGATTGCAGACTATTTCTGGTGAGGAGGTTTTGCTGGGGACAGAGTCTGGAGACATAGGATATCGGAGGAAGATTGAGGACCCAGGAAAGAGAAAGACAGCCAGAAAGAGTCTTGGTCTGGAGCTAATCTTTGCAGGTGGGGCATATTCTCTATATTCTCCTGGATCTTCTGGGATGTCTCCTGAATACACTTGGAGGAGTAAGGGTTGCACACACTGAAGATAAAGAAATGCCACCACCCTCCACCCAGGGAGGCAGCCCATTTCTCCCCTTCCTTCTTTTCTTCTCATTTTCTCCCTGGCCTCACCCAAACCCCATTCCAGTCTCTTTCTGCATCTCCAATTCCTAAACAATACTTGATGTTCTCTTAGTTTGCATTCCCTCAGCTCTTAAGTATCTCTTTAAAGATTATTTTTTACTTTTACCACTCCCATGAGCTTGGGCTGTGTAACAGCAGTGTGTTTGTCCTTCTCCCATTCCTGCATCTCAGTCTGTACACCTTGAGGGGTAGAGTACTCTCTCACCCTCTCCCCCTCCAGTACCCACTGCAATGTTTTGCCCTCCACAAGCTGTCAATTAATGCTCACTGGCTTACTCTGGTTTGATTTCAATTGAACCACAAGATTTCCACCCCTTGTCTCCAAGGTAGATGAACTGCCCCAAGAAAGGACCTTAGGGAGGCTGGAGGGGGGAATGGAGACCATCAGAATCCTACCTCCTCAGGTGGACCTGCCTGAATGAATATCTCCTCTTAGCCACACTTGAAACAACCCATCCTGCAGCCAGGTTCAGTCTATAAGATGGTGTCAACTCATCTTGTCCTCTCTTCAAAGCCATCATTTTCTTCTTTCCATTTCTGGAAGGTGGGGGTTTAGATAGGTGTTGAGAATGAGCCACATACCTGGCAGGAAGCAGCAAGGGGTCTGAAATGGCAGATGATTCCTGGTGATCTTAGCTCCCTGCAAAAGACATGACTGTAGTAAAATGTCTTGGTCTCAGATACTAAGGTCCCCTGGACATGAGCTGGTAGCTAAGTTCAGGGGACCAACTCATCTGTGACAGAATTACCCACCCACCCACCTTCTACCTTAATATACATGCTGCTTGCTCTTCTCTTTGCTATATAAAAAGATAGAGAGAACAAAACGAGGAAGTCTCTGTCACATCCTGTCTCTGTGAGAAAAATCATGAGTTGAATTTCCATAGACAATATCTCCCTAAAGTCTTAGAAGGAGGGGAAAGGTAGCTGGAAGCTTTGCAGAGACCATGAATTGCAGAGACTCAGAGCAGGGAGAAAATACTCCAGTTGGTTGCCTGAGATTTTTGGGGCCCCACGGAGAGAAGATGGCCATCCTCAGCTAGCCCCTCTCTGCTCAATGGCACAAAGATGCAGAGACTGGACTGGACTATGCACTAATGGCTGGTGCCCAACTCTTAACCAGCTATACCCTTCTCTGCATGGCAAGGGCAGTAAAGAAGATAGACTTGGAGAAGTTGCCATAAGTAAAACCTGCAAGAGCTATTCACATACAACTTGGAACTAGATTTCCAAGGATTTCTGGAACTGGGATTTCTCCAATGGAGTGGAGCTCAACAAAGAAGAAGCAAGCATACCTCACCCTACCCCATTACCATAGGCCACAGTGCAGCCACCTGGATGTACGCCTCCCTGATATCTTTCCTAAGGGGCAGGTCAGAGCTGGGACATAGGGTACCTCCAGTACAGGCGGGATGCTCTCAAAGATTCCCAGAAATGCCTGATGTTTGGGGAGGGGCCTGTGCAGGAGCCAGGGCTTTGAGTAAGTGGAAGTGAGAACAGTGGAAGTGAGCTGAAGGTGACATTCCATGTGCAGGCTGCTGGATGCATCATAGGCTTATGAATACATAAAAATGTCCTAGGATGGCAAAGGGGCTGTGCAGCAAGCTCAAATGGTGGGTCCATGTCCCTGGAGCTGGAGAAATAGAGGAGAGCTCAGAAATAGATTAAACATAAAATGAACACTAAACAAGATCAGGAGCAGGAGCAAAATAATGATGAAGACAAGGGGAAGGGGACAGACATTCTGAGTGGAAAGAGGTGGTTAGCATGTATGGGTAGGAAAAGGCTATGGGCTTGCTCTGACAGTTTATGAAACTCAGCAGTAGAAGGGAAGGCTGACCAAAAAATATGAAGCAAAGTAATATGATTTAGTTCATATGTGGAATTTAAAAACAAAACAAACAAGCAAAGGGAAAAAGTGAGAGAGAGAATCAAAGCAAGAAACAGATTCTTAATGTAGAGAACAATCTGATGGTTACCAGAGGAGAGGTGCACCTAAGGGGCGCCTGGGTGGCTCAGTCAGTTGAGCCTCCGACTTCGGCTTGGGTCATGATCTCGCTGTCCATGTGAGTTCAGCCCCGGATCGGGCTCTGTACTGACAGGTCGGAGCCTGGAGCCTGTTTCAGATTCTCTGTCTCCCTCTCTCTCTGCCCCTCCCCCACTCACACTCTGTCTCTGAAAAATGAATAAACCTTAAAAAAAAGTGCACTTGTGATGATGAGCAGCTGGTATTGCATGGAAATGTTGAAATGCTATATTGTGCAACTGAAATTAGTGTAACACTGTATGTAAACAAACTTTAAGTTTTTGTAAATAAAAACTTAAAGAAAAAAATAGATGGGATCAAGTTGCAAAGGATCTTTCCTGTCACATGGTGAAACGGAACATTGGTGAAACGGAACATTGTTCTACGGACAGCCAAGAGCTATTTTGAAGTTGAAAGGACGTGAATTGATTCAGGCTAGAGAAGAAAAATGGTGACCACACTGACAGGCTATTTGGCAACATTTATCTTGACCTTTTTATTGTCCTTCCCCTGGGGTCCTCCACAGTGCCTGGGGAAAAAAGGAACTGTCACAGCAGAAATGCCAAGGCCACAGGCAGAGTCCACTTGTGTGACTCTGGATACAGCCCTGCTGAGATGTGGAAGGCAGACACCACCTGCTACTCTCTGCACATCAGGGTGCATCTCCAGCAAGGACAGGGCCCCGTGCCCCATCCACCGGCTGCATATGGGTACCTCCATTTGAAGTCCTCGGGAAGCACATAAAGGCCTGTATCCAAAAAAAGAATCACCTCTGTACTCCTGGAGGCTGTAAGTGGGGAGGGAAGAACTTCCACCTGCCCTTAGACAGTGAAGAACCCACCTCCTTAGAGCTTCTCCGTCAGTTCATTTAAACCAGTTCTCTTTGGTGTACCCTGGCCCTCACCAGGGGGTTGTCTAAGGGAACTTGGGGGTGGGCCAGAGAATCCCCTCCACAGCACAAAGGCCACTCTCCAACACCACAGTGGGGCACTGGAGGAGATGCAACAAAAAGTCTTGCTGAATACACAATGAGATGAATTAATCCTCCTCTTTCCAGGAAAGACAGCAAAAGAAATGACAGTAAGAGGGGCTTATGATGAATTTGTGAGCACAGAGGCAGGCTTGGGAAGGATGGGGAGTCATGTCTTCTCCTTAGTTTGAAAAAAATCTGTTTTCCCTCATCTTCAGAGTCCATGCAGAAATATGTGTCACCTCTATCTCCACCTCTCAGACTTCTCTCCTTTTATTTTTGGCCCCTAATCTTCACCAGTCAGCACCTGCTGCCATCATGCTTTTTCACATGGCATTCTACCACCTCTTCTCTCTGCCAATCCACGCTCTTTCCCCAAGACCCTGCTCATAACTCCTTCTTCCAGTATCTTCGTGGGTGAACTCTACCTCTCTTTGTGTACAAATATCTTCCTTCTCACTCTTCAAGTTGCCCCTCATAGTTTGAACTTGTATAAACGTCTCATAGGGACACATTTGTGTATGTCTTGATGTGGCTCTATTTTCATCTATAATTCTGGCCCCTGGAGTTTAGGGACCAAGTCTCCTTGGCCTTTGCCATGTTCTCATACACCAGCAAATTACTCCTTACAAAGGAAGCTAGTCAGTTGTGTGGATTGACATATGAAAGAAGAGACAATTATTAACAAAGAAGTATTTTGCTCTGTACAATTCAGGGGCAGAAAGAATGGATTTGCTAATTTCTCATCGCTTGCTCCCTCCACCCCGCTCAGCCCAAAGCATGGCCCCCTGAGCTTTCCTCATTACATAACTTCCTTTGTTGTTTTCCAAAAGCTCAGACTGAAAGTCCTGTGCCTGTCAGCCAGCATGAACCTGATGAGGGAAACAAAGGCAACAAAAATGTAGCTCGAATTAAATCTCCTTACAGCTTGCAGCCCACTAATAGACAACTGAAACATGCAGAGTGTGACCTTGCTCAAGCAACTCATGGCTGTCTTACCTCCTTAATGTTTTTGTTTTATCAAAGACTAAAAGTAATTCTATTTTAAAAGTAGTTAGCCTCTCAAGGTCCTGAAAGTCTTGTGTTCAAATTCCTAAGTGACTTAACACTATCCCTAACCCCCACTAACTTAAAAGTATACAATCAGTCACTCCTCACAACTCCAGTGCAGTTCTTTCTGCCCACAGATCCTGTCCTTGTGCTTTAATAAAATCACGTTTCTTGCACCAAAGACTTCCAAGAATTTTTTCTTAGCCTTTTGCTCAAGAACCCCATCATACCACTGTACATTTGTCATACAGATGGTAAAGCGCGCGCGCACACACACACACACACACACAGTGAGAGAGTGGGATAAGTACACTGTCTGCTCTCTGAGTTGCAGGCACACATCCTTAGCTGGGTCCTGGGAGGAGGGAGGGGTTTGGAGCAGCAAGGGCTTCACACACTGCACAACAAGCCTGAAGTCTACAAGGTCAATGGACATTTCTGGGATAACTTGAAGAGTGTTGCCCTAAGGCATCAGCATTAGGCACTCCCACCTCAGAAGACTTTCTTTGCAGTAGAGTTAGCCAGCATCCTCTCATAATATGCAGAACTGTGTAGAATGAGAATTGGTTGTAAAGAAGCTACCAGCTGAATGCAGGCCCTTTGAGAACAGCATTCACATGAATCCTTCCACTTGAAGGAAGGAAGTGGATGAACTCTGGTTACTATACTTTGATTATGCTTTTTCAGAGAGTTGGTCCAAACTTAGAGTTGGACAGAGACTGAATTATATAAGGAAGTTGTAATGAAAAAAAAAAAAGATCTGATCTTAAAGATGGTGCTCCACATTCATGGACATCAAACCTGTGATTCTTTCTGCAGTAAAGAGAGAGCTCTATTATGTCATCTACACCAAAGCTGAAGAATTCTTGTATTCCTAGAATAAATTCTGCTCAGTCCTGGTGTAGTACTTTTACAATATTCTTCTCTGTATACTAATATTTAATATCAGCTTTTCTTCTATATTCATTAGTGAGGTAGGTATGTAATTTCCCTACATTTAATTCTCTCCCCACTGCCACCCCCAGTATTATTCTCATCAATTTGAAGTAAAGATTATGTGGCTGGGGCACCTGGCTCAGTTGGTGGACCATGTGATTCTTGATCCCAGGTTGTGAGTTCAAGCCTCACCTTGTGTTTCTTAAAAATAAAATTATAAAAAAAAAAAGATTGCACAGCAATCTTAGAACAAATAATGAAACTTTCCATCTTCTTTGCCAAGAATTTTTTTTTTTATGCACCACAGAACTGTTGGTTTTCTAGCATTAACTCAGGGAACCATCTGGACAAGAGCTTTGGGGACAAGTGATGCGTAACTATTATAAAAATATATTCAGTATCTGAATAGACCAGAATTGACAAATAAATCAATTTTTGTCATTTATATTTTCCTGTAAAATTATTCACCTTACCTGTATTTTCATATTATTGGTTTAAGTCCTCTGCAGAGCTCATCCTTGCTTGCAGTGGTGGAGTGTTTGGACCTTTAACTAAGTCTGATTTGATCTGTTTGTTGAAGTAAACTTGGAAAAAATGGGTGGAGCATGATCTCAAAAAAGGAGAAAAGGAAAAGGAACATTAAAAAAAAAGAGAATAAAAAAATATAAGGCTTATTCCAAAGAAAAAGAAAGGAAAAACTAAGAAGAAGAAAAGAGAAGAAAAGGAAAAAAAAAAAAAGGAAAAAGAACAGAATAAAGTGTGGTCAAAAGAGAGAGAGAGGGAGAGAGAGAAAAGGAAATGGAAAAACAAAAAGAAAGAAAGAAACATGATCCTGATTCCAAAAGAAAAAAAGAAGGTGGAAAAATAGGAAAAAAAAAAAGAGTTGTCTGGTTTTTGTGCATGGGTGTGGGAGGCGGGTGCTGGCTGTGCTAGTTTGGAGATGAGGCCAGCTGCGATGGCTCAGAGTCAGTCTTGCCCCAGTAAATAAGCAGCTGCCAGGTTAGGAGGGGCAGGTAAGTGAGTCCTGCCTCCAGTGGGGGCTGTTTTGCTCTCTGAGGTCCCACCATGTTGGTGTTGGGGGAAAAATGCCACCATCCCAATCTTTCACCCCTAGACCAGGATTTTCAAACCTGCTGTTCAGGCAGCCCTCACAGAATAGTGAGGGCAGTCAGCTCACTCTGCCCCACAACTATCCTGTATTTTATCTTTGGCATATGGCTGAGATTCAAAACCTAAATTCTTAAAGGACCCAGCATGGCATGGATCTTCTCCCCTTGTTCAACATAGAGTCTCTCCACCTTGTTGATGAAAGGCCTTTGCCTGGCACCTGCAGGGTCTTTTGTCCTTGTGGAGTCAAGAAACCCTCTTCCAAAAGTACTCAACAAAGGCGACGGTTCTCTCCCAGTGCACCTCAGAGATGTCTACACCTCATTATGCACTCTGGGGCCAGCTCCCTCCTCCCCAGAAGTGCACACCACAGCTCCACTCCTGAGAAAGTCACACACTTCCAAAACCTCAGAGTTTGAGCTCCAAAAGCTGTTTGAAAAAAAGAACTGGAACACTCAGTACTTCTCCCTCCCCAGTCCATGGTCCAGAGAGGTTTTTCCTCTTGTGCTAACTCAATGCCACACTCTCTCAACCCTTCTCTCTTTCTAGCCCTTCTATCTCTACAGAAACGGTTCCCTCCCCTTTGTGGCATGGCCATTTTTCTCTCCCCCAATTCACTTCCACATACCTCACACCTGCCAAGCTGTCTCCCTTCCACTGTGGAGATCATTCTACCAGTCCTTAGATCAATATCCTAGGTGTTCCAAGTAATCAGACCACGGTAATCAGACCAGTTCAATAGAACTGTGTTTGAGGGATGAAGAAAGCCCAGGGTCCCCCTACTTTAGCGTCTTAAGCCTTCTCCTGTATATTCTATATATATTGTGTATATAACCCCTTATCAGAAATGTAATTTGCAAATGCCTTCTCCCACTTGGTAGGTTGTCTTCTTGTTTTGTTGGTGGTTTTCTTTGTTTAGCATGAGCTTTTTATTTTGGTGTATTTTCAATAGTTTGTTTTGTTTTTGTTTCGTTGCCTGAGGAGACATATCTAGAAAAGTGTTGTTGCAGTCAGTGTCCAAGAGATTACTGCCTATTTCTTTTAGAAGTTTTATGTTTTCAGTTATCAAATTTAGCTATTTAATTTTTTTTTTCAGTTACCACAAAGGTATTTTTTTTTCTACCCAAGTTTAGGCATTTCATCCATTTTGAGTTTATTTTTGTGTATGTGGTTTTAGAAAGTGGTCCAGTTTCATGCTTTTGCATGTAACTCTAGTTTTGCCACCCCAAATTTATTGAAAGTACTGTTTTTTCATTGTATATTGTTGCCTCCTCCTTTTATGTAAATTAAATAATAATATAAATGTGGAATTTTTCTGTGTTCCACCGATGTGTCTATTTTTTTGCGAGTAGTATACTGTTCAGATTTCTATAGCTTTCTAGTGTACTTTGAAATCTTGAATTGTAATGCCTCCATACTTTTTTCTTCTTTTTCAAGATTGCTTTGGTTATTGGAGATCTTTTGTGATTCCATATGAATTTTAGGATTTTTTTTTAGTTCAGTGAAAAATGTTATTGGTGTTTTGATAGGGATTGCACTGAATCTGTAGGTTGCTTTGGGTAGTGTGTACATTTTAACAATCTTTGTTCTTCCAATACATGAGCATGAAATATATTTTTATTTGTTTGTGTCATCTTCAATTTCTTTTATCAATATCACATAGTTTTCAGAGTATAGGTAATTCACGTTCTTGGTTAAATACATTCCTAAATTCTCTTTCTGCTACTTCATTATTAGTGTAGTGATATTCAATGGATTGCTGTACATTAATTTTATATAATAAAACTTTATTAATTTTTCAATTCTAATATTTTGAGCGGATTCTTTAGAGTTTTCTATACATAGTGTTGTGCCTTCTGCAAATAATGATGGTTTTACTTCTTCCTTAGCAATATGGATTAATTTTATTCTTTTTCTTGTCTGATTGTTCTCGCTAGGACTTCCAGTACTATTTTCAACAAAAGTGATGAGTATGGACATCCTTACTTTGATCCTAATATTAGAGGAAAAACTTACCTTTTTTCACCATTGAGTGTGGTGTTAGCATGGGCTTGTCATATATTCCCTTTATTATATCAATCTATGTTTCCTCTAAACACACTTTGTTGAGAGTTTTTATTATAAACAAAGGCTTTATATTGTCAAATACCTTATCTGCATCTATTGAGATGATCATATAATTTTTATTTTTCCTCTTGTTAATGTTATATATCACACTGATTGACTTCTGAGTATTTAAGCATTCTTGCATCTCTAAAATAAATCCCATTCAATGGTGGTAAATTATTTTTTAATGCAGTGCTGAATTCTGTTTGCTAATATTTTTTTGAGGATTTTTTTGCATCTATATTCATCAGAGATTTGTGGCTATAGTTTCCTTTTGTTTTTGTAGTGTTTTTGTCTGGTGTAGGTATCTGTAATTTTGGCCTTGTAGAATTAATTTGTAAGTTTTCTTTCCTTTTCTATTTTTTGGGATAATTTGAGAATAATAAGTACTAACTTGTCTTTAAATGCTTGTTGGATGGGGCACCTGTGTGACTCAGGTGGTTAAGCATCCAATTTCAGTTCAGGTCATGATCTTGAGGTTTGTGAGTTGGAGCCCTGCTTCAGGCTCTGTGCTGACAGCTCAGAGCCTGGAGTCTGCTTTGGACTCTGTCTCCCACTCTCTGCCCCTCCTCCACTTTCTGTCTCTCTCTATCAAAACTAAAAATAAACATTTAAAAAAATTTAATGTTTGGTAGAATTCACCTCTGAATCTACATCGTCCTGGAGACTGTTTTTTGAGAGATTTTTTTATTACTGATTCAATTTCATTATGAAAAAATTGAAGTTTTCTATTTTTTTTCCTGATTCAGTTTGGAAGATTATATGTTTCCCATAATTTATCAATTTATTGCACATTGTTCAATTTATTTACATATAATTTTTCATGTATTATGAAAGGAGGAAGGAGGAAGAAGAGAAAGTGCCACAGTATGTGTTGGAAGACTTATTTGGACATTCCTTTTTCTTTTTTTTTTTTGTCAATTTATTTATTTATTGTCAAATTTACTTACATACAACATCCAGTGGTCATCCCAACAAGTGCCCTCCTCAATGCCCATCACCCATTTTCCCCTCCCCCTCCCCCCCCCATTCACCCTCAGTTTATTCTCTGTATTTAAGAGTCTCTTGTGGTTTGCTTCCCTCCCTCTTGGACATTATTTTTTTCTTAATTGTCTGTTTTGGTGATTTTTTTCCCCAGTAGCATAAAGTTTACTTCAGTTCAACTATACAAACACCTATGAGTCCTTTATATGGCCATTACTATTATTGGTGCTGAATATAAGGTAGGCTAAATTATGATATTTACAGAATAGTAAAACAAAACACAGAACAGTAAAACAAAAAGAAGAGGAAGAGGAAGAAGAGGAAGAAGAAAAAGAAGGAGAAGAAGAAGAGGAGGAAGAAGGAGAAGGAGAAGGGGAAATGCATGTATCACGGGAGTATGGGAAATGGGTACACATTATTACATTATTCTGGCATGATTGAGAGTATGTTGTGTGAGATTTCTTGATGATGATGATGATGATGATGACGATGATAGATGATAGATTGTAAATAGATACAGATACTCAATTTGATGTAGAAATAATGTTGACACTGTATTTCTAAGACTTTATACAACATAGGTTTACTGATTAACTGGGTGAAATAAAAAAAATGGTGATGATTTTGACTATAGCATAAATAACATGGATGGTGTGAGGTCTTTTTTTCTAGATGTACAAAATTCATTTCTTCTTTTCCACTATGATGATTGCACTTTCCATGCATGTTACTATTGAATTATGTCAATTTTTACAAGTTGGCATTGGAATCTTAGCCAACACCTTCCTCCTCTTCCACATCTTCACATTCCTTCTGGATCACAGACCTAAGCCCACTGACCTGATCATCTGTCACTTGGCCTTTGTCCACATAATGAAACTCTTCACTATGCTGTTTTTGTTGTCTAGAGCTGTTTGAATCACCAAACTTTCTGAATGATTTCAAATGTAAGGCTTTATTCTACATGAGCAGATTTGATGAAAGTTCTCTCCATCTGCATCACCTACCTCTTGAGCATAATCCAGGCCATTACAATCAGCCCTATCACCTCCTGGTTGGGTAGATTTAAACATAAATGCACAAATAACATCTTCCATTCCTTCATCATCTTGTGGTTTCTCGGTTTGTCTCTCAGTATTAATCCCATCTTTTTTACTGTTGCATCTTCTTTAAAATTTTTAAATTTTTTTTTTTTGAGAGAGAGAGAGAGAGAGAGAGAGAGAGAGAGAGAGAGAGAAGGAGACTGAGCACGCGTCTGGGAGGGACAGAGAGGGAGACACAGAATCCGAAACAGGCTCCAGGCTCTGAACTGTCAGCACAGAGCCCAATGCAGGACTTGAACCCATGAACTGCAAGATCATGACCTGAGCCAAAGTCAGACCCTTAACCAAATGAGCCACCCAGGTGCCCCTACTGTTGCATCTTCTAATATGACCCAGACCAGTCTACTGAAAGTCAGTAAATACTGTTCACTTTTCCCTATAACCTCCAGCATCAAGGCACTGTTTTTCACTTTGACATTATACAGGGATGTCTACTTCATAGGAGTCATGCTTCTCTCAAGTACATACATGCTGACTCACTTGTTCAGGCATCAGAGGCGGTGCCAGCACCTTCACAGCACCAGCCTCTCCTCAAGAGTCTCCCCAAAGGAAAGAGCCAACCAGACCATCCTGTTGTTGGTGAGTTTCTTTGTGATTGTGTACTGGGTGGACTTCATCATCTGTAATCCTGTTAGGGATGTGTGTCACCATCATCCTAGATTGCCAGAAGATTTGGGGCAATGTCTATGCCACTGTCAGTCCTTTGGTACTAATTAGTTCTCACAAAAGAATAAAAATATGTTGCAAAAATGTGGGAAAATTATAATCAATTTTAAACAACTTATTCATGAAATAATTATCCAAAAACTTATTTTCTCTTTAACAAATTTTTATTTTATACACTAAATTCTTTGGTATTTTGTCTATGTGTATATGTTTAGATATTGCCTAACTCATGTGTAATTGTTAAACACTCTAGCTTTTTAAATTTTCATATCACAATATCACAATATTATTAATTTCACAATGCCATTCTTTATTTACTATGCCATTTTTATATAATTATATTTAAACTCATTTTTGTGCCCTAACTATTGATGCAAAAAAGAAGGTAGAGTTAGTCCACAGTCTTGATAAAATCCAAAATGAAATGGGATATTTCCCTATTTGTTTTATTCTGTACTTTCTTTGTCCCAAACAATAAATATGAGTAGTAATTACAGAAGTGATAGGTATATGGGGCGCCTGGGTAGTTCAGTTGGTTAGGCATCTGACTCTTGGTTTCGGATCAGGTCATGATCTCACCGTTCATGAGTTTGAGCACCACATCGGGATCTGTGGTAATAGTGAAAAGCCTGCTTGGGATTCTCTCTCTCTCTCTCTCTCTCTCTCTCTCTCTCTCTCTTTCTCTCTCTCTCCTGCTCTCTCTGCCCCTCCTACGTCCTCTCTCTCTTTCTCTCAAAATAAATAAATAAATAAATAAACTTAAAAGAAAAAGGAGTGGTAGGTATATTCTTCTTCCTACAATTTTATAATCTGTGACAGTGGTACTCATAAACTGCCCCCAAAGTCTCATTCTCCTACATTATTACTCTTTGTTTCTCCATCTCAATTTGCATGGAAACTTAGGAACAAAGAATACTACCAATTAGAATTAAATTCCTACATAGGTACAAATAATCTAAGTAAACTCGGGAGGGGATAGAAGACATGAATAGACCTGTAGCAAGTAAAGAGATTAGGGAAATATTTCACAAAGAAAAACCCAGACGCTATGGGCTCACTGATAAAGTTATCAAACATTTAATAAGGAATATTTACCAGCCCTTTATAAACACTTCAAAAGTGGGGAAGAACTGGGAAATTTACCAATTCATTTACCAGTTTATTTTATGAGGCCAGTTATTATCCAGATAATAGAATGAGCAACACCATCACAAGTAACCTACAGACCATGTATTTCATGAACATAGGCACATCCACTTTCCAAAAATAATGTGTAAACTGAATCCACCAGTGTATAAAAATAATTACACATTATGAACAAGTAGGATTATCTTTAAAATGTAAATTTGGTTTAACATCCAAAACTCAATTAATGTAATGCATAATATTGGTAAATTATAGGACTAAAAATAATTATTTCAATAAATATAAAATCATTTGACAAAACAAAGACCTGATCATTTTATTTTTATTTTATTTTATTTTTCCCCAAGTTTTTATTTAAATTCCAGTTAGTTAACATACAGTGTAATATTAGTTTCAGGTATAGAATTTAGTGATTCATCACTTACATACAACACCCGAAGCTGATCATTTAAAAACCCTCAGATAACTAGCTGTATAAGAGAACTGTTTATATCTACCAAAGCACATCTAAGAATCATGTACAGCTAATGTCATATTTAATCATGAATAAACAGGTGTTTTATTTTTTATTTTTAAAGCTTATTTAAATATAGTAAATAAACAATGTTACATTAGTTTCAGGTGCGTAACATAGTGACTCAACAACTGTATATGTCATTATGCTGTGCTCACTACAAGTAGTTACCATCTGTGACCATGCAACACTATTAAAATACAATTGACTGTATTCCTTCTGCTGTAACTTTTATTCTCATGACATTGTGTGACCGGGAGCTTATTTCTCCCACTTCCCCTTCACCCATTTTGCTACGCCCCAACTATCTCTGTCTTGGCAACCATCACTTTTTCTCTGTATTTATATGTGTAATTCTACTTTTTGTTTATTCATTTGTTTTGCTTTTTAGATTCCACATATAAGTGAAATTATATAGTGACTTATTTCATTTAGCATAATACCCTCTGGGTCCATCCATGTTGTCACAAATGGCAAAATTTCATCCTTTATTATGACTGAGTAGTATTCCATTGTATATCATGTGAAATGAAGATCTATATTACATTTCCCTTCCCTATATCACATTTCCCTTCCCTATATTACATGTCCTTCCCTAAGGACATTAATGTCCTTAAATGATGGACATTTGGGCTGTTTCTGTTAAAAGGATTGCCCACCACAATCAAGTGGGACTTATTCCACAGATGCAAGGATGACACACAGTCACAAATCAATCAATTTGGTAGAGCACACTAAAAAAAACCAATGATAAAATCATATGCTCATTTAAATAGATGCAGGAAAATCATTTGATGAAATTCAAAATAAATTTATAATAAATACTCTAAACAAAATAGGTTTGGAGAGGAAATACCTCAACATAATAAAAGCCATATACAAAATACCCACAGTGAAAATCATCCTCAATGGGGAAAAACTGAGAACTTTCCCCTAAAGTAAGGAAGAAGACAAGGATGTCCACTCTCACTACTTTTATTCAACATAGTACTGAAGTCCTAGCCACAGCGAAAGGCACCCATATTAGAAAAGAAGTCAAACTGTCACTATTTGCAGATGGGATACTATAAAACCATTAAAAATAACAAGTGCATGTATTTTATGCTACAGTTTATGACCAAGAGAAGAATGTCCAATTACACCACTTCTATCCAAAATTATACTGAATAGAATACCATGTAACATGAAGAAACAAATGGCTTCCAGATTGGAAACCTATGCAGATGACATTATCTTTTACATACTATTTGCAAGGTTAATCAGGAAAAACCCACTAAAACTAACAAGTTAGTTGTACAAATTGGAGTATAGAAGAGTAACATACAAAATTAGTAGAATTATTATACACTAAGAATAAAAAATCTCAAAATTGTATATTTTATTTAAATTGTAGTTAGTTAACATACACTGCAATATTGGTTTCAAGAGTAGAATTTAGTGATTCATCACTTACATACAACACTCAGTGCTCATCACAAGTGCCCTCCTTAATACCCATCACCCATCTAGCCCATCTCCCACCCACTTCTCTCCATCAACCCTCATTTTTTTCTCCATCACTAAGAGTCTCTTGTGGTCTGTATCACTCTCTCTTATTTTTCTCCTTCCCATATATTCACCTGTTTTGTTTCTTAAATGCCACATGAGTGAAATCAGATAGTATTTGTCTGTGAGTGGCTTATTTCACTTAGCATAATACATTCTAGCCCTACCCACATCATTGCAAATGGCAAGATTTCCTTCTTTTGGTGGCCGAATAATATTCCATTTTATATGTATGCCACATCTTCTTTATTCATTCATCAGTCGATGGACATTTAGGCTTTCTCCATTGTTTGGCTTTGTTGATAATGCTGTTACAAATATCAGGGTGCATGTACCCCTTTGAATCTGTATTTTTGTATCCTTAGGGTAAATACCTAATAGTGCAATTGCTAGGTCATAGGGTAGTTCTATTTTGAATTTTTTGAGGAACCACCATACTGTTCCTCAGAGTGGCTACACCAGTTTGCATTCCCACCCCAGTGTTAGAGGGCTCCCCTTTTTCTGCATCCTCACCAACACCTGTTATTTCTTGCGCTGTTAGTTTTAGCCATTCTGACAGGTGTTAGTCAGTATCTCATCATTGTATTGATTTGTATTTCCCTGATGATGAATGATGTCAAGCATCTTTTCA
The DNA here is from genome assembly GCF_023721935.1 of Panthera uncia. NCBI lineage: Eukaryota > Metazoa > Chordata > Mammalia > Carnivora > Felidae > Panthera > Panthera uncia. The sequence goes on along the minus strand of NW_026057577.1, from coordinate 5,825,166 downwards.
TGTGTCTGTTAGCCATCTAGATGTCTTCTTTGGAAAAATGTCTATTCATGACTTCTGCCTATATCTTAACTGAATTATTTGTGTTTTGGGTGTTGAGTTTAATCAGTTTTTTATACATATTGGATACTAACCCTTTATCAGATATGTCACTTGCAATTATCTTCTATTCTGTAGGTTGTCTTTTAGTTTTGTTGATTGTATCATTTGCTGTGCCGCAGCTTTTTATTTTGATGAAGTACCAATAGTTCGTGTTTGCTTTTGTTTCCTTTGCCTTCAGCGAGATATCTAGTAAGAACCTGCTATCACTGAGGTCAAAGAGGTTGCTACCTGTGTTCTCCTCTAGGATTTTGATGGCTTTCATCCATTTTGAATTTAGTTTTGTGTGTGGTGTAATAAATTGGCCCAGTTTCATTCTTCTGTGTGTAACTGTCCAGTTTTCCCAATACCATTTGTTGAAGAGACTGGCATTTTTCCAATGGATATTCCTTCCTGCTTTGTCACAGATGAGTTGACCATATAGTTCTAGGTCAATTTCTGGGTGCTCTATTCTGTTCCATTGATCTATGTGTCTGTTTTTGGGCCATTACCATACTGTCTTGATAACTACACCTTTGTAATATAGCTTGAAATTTGGAATTGTGATGCCTCCAGTTTCATTTTTCTTTTTCAGGATTGCTTTGGCTATTCGGGGTCGTTATGGTTCCAAAAAAAATTTAGGATTGTTTGTTCTAGCTCTGTGAGAAATTCTGGTGGTATTTTGATAAAGATTGCATTAAAGCTATAGGCTGTTTTGGGTAGTATAGACATTTAACAGATTTATTTAACATTTACCTATCTGTCTATCTGTTTATCTCTCTATCATCTATCTATCATCTATTTATCTATCATCTGTCTATCTATCATCTATCTATCACATGTCTATCTGTGTTTGTTTTGCCAATACATGAACATGGAATACTTTTTTATTTCTTTGCATCCTCTTAGATTTCTTTCATTAAGTTATAGTTTTCAGCATACAGATCTTTTACTGTTTTAGTTAGGTTTATTTCTAGGTATCTTATTGTGTTTGGTGCAATTGTAGATGGGATCAATTCCATGATTTCTTTTTCTTCTGCTTCATTATTGGTGTATAGAAATGCAACACATTTCTGCATGTTGATTTTATATCCTGCGACATTGCTGAATTCATGTATTAGTTCTAGCAATGTTTTGGTGGAATCTTTTGGGTTTTATACACAGAATATCATGCCATTAGCAAGTAGTCAGGGTTGACTTCTTCCTCGTTGATTTGGATGACTTTTATTTCTTTATGTTATCTGACTGCTGAGGCTAGACTTCCAGTACTATGTTAAATATGAATGGTGAGAATGGACACACTTGTCATGTTCCCGACCATAGTGGAAAGGCTCTCAGTTTTTCCCCATGGAGGATGACATTAGCTATGGGTCTTTCATATATGGCCTTTATGATGCTGAGGTATGTTCCATCGATCCCTACTTTGTTGAGAGTTTTTATCAAGAATGAATGCTGTATTTTGCCAAATGCTCTTTCTGCATCTATTGAAAGGACCACTTATGGTTCTTATCCTTTCTTTTATTAACGTGGTATATCACTTTGATTGGTTTGCAAATATTGAACCAGCACTGCAGCCCAGGAATGAATACCACTTGATCATGATGAATAATTCTTATAATGTACTGTTGAATTCGATTTGCTAGTATCTTCTTGAGAATTTTTGCATCCATGTTCATCAGGGATACTGGCCTGTAATTCTCCTATTTAGCTAGGTTTTTGGTTTTGGAACCAAGGTAATGCTGGCTTTGTAGAGTGAGTTTGGAAGTTTTCCTTCCATTTCTATTTTTTGGAACATTTTGAGAAGAATAGGCATTAACTCTTCTTTAAATATCTGGTAAAATTCCCCTGGGAAGCCATCAGGCCCAGGAATCTGGTTTGTTGGGAGATCTTTGACAACTGATTCAATTTTTTTTGCTGATTATGGGTTTTTTTCAAATTTTCTGTTTCTTCCTGTTTCAGCTTTAGTAGTATGTGAATTTCTAGGAATTTGTGCATTTTTGCCAGATTTCCCAGTTTATTGGCATATAATTTTTCATAGTATTCTCTTATAATTGTTTGATTTCTGTAGTGTTGGCTGTGATCTCTCCTCTTTCATTTGTGATTTTATCTATTTGGGTCCTTTCTCTTTTCTTTTTGATAAGTCTGGCTAGGGGGTTTTCAGTTTTGTTTATTCTTTTGAGGAACCAGATCTTGGTTTTATTGATCTGTTGTACTGTTTGTTTTTATTTCTATATCATTTTTTTCTTCTCTCATCTTTATTATTTGCCTTCTTATGCTGGCTTTAGGCTTTATTTGCTGTTCCGTTTCTAGATCCTTTAGGTGTAAGGTTATACTGTGTATTTGGGAGCTTTCTTGCTTCTTGAGACAGGCTTGAATTGCAATATACTTTTCTCTCAGGACTGCCTATGCTGCATCCTAAAGGGTTTGGACTGTTGTGTTTTTATTTTCATTGGTTTGCATGTATTTTCAAATTTCTTCTTTAATTTCCTGGTTAACCCATTCATTCTTTAGTAAGATGTTCTTTTACCTCCATGTATTTGAGTGTTGTCCAAATTTTCCTTGTGGTTGACTTCAGCATTTATTGAACTGTGATCCTCCAAAGTAGAGCCTCTTCATCCTGCTGATGAAAGGCCTTTGTCTGGTACCTGCAGCATATTTTATCTTTGGGGAGACAATAAACTCTTCCAAAAGTACTTCTGGAAGGGGAATGTTGTCTCTCAGAGCACCCCAGAGGTGTCTACACCATGCTATGCACTCCAAGACCAGTTCCCTCCTCCCCAGGAGCATACTCCATGGCCTTGCTCCAGAGAAAGTTGAGCACTTCAAAAACCTCAGAGTTTGAGCTCCAAAAGCTGTGCATGGTCCATAAACATTTCTGCAGCCATGGGTCCCAACTCTCAGCACCACCTCTGTCAGTGCCATCTACTTTCGTGCCCCCGCTCACTTTACCTTGGGTTCCACCAACCACTTAATAATCAGATCAGGGGGGCAGGCTTAAAAGCAACAAAAATGATAATCTCATGATTTTTAAAACTCTATAACTGTTCCTTTTGTCTCTAATATTAATGTGCCACCCCCTTTCTTCCTTCCTTCTCTCTTTCAAAGTATTGCTAAAAAGTTTATTTTATTGGGGGCACCTGGGAGGCTCAGTCAGGTAAGCATCTGAGTTCAGCTCTGGTCATGATCTCACTGTTCGTGGGTTCGAGCCCCACACCAGGCTCTGTACTGACAGCTCAGAACCTGGAGCCTGCTTCAGATTCTGTGTCTCCCTCTCTGTCTGTCCCTCCCTTACTTGGCTCTGTCTCTCTCTGTCTCACAAAAATAAATAAACATTTTAAAAATTTTATTTTATTGGCTTTTTTAAAGAAAAATCTATTGTTTTATTGAAATTATTTCCTATTTCTTTGATAGCTGTTTTTATCTTTCTTGAGATAGGCCTGGATTGCAATGTATTTTCCTCTCAGGACTGCCTTCGCTGCGTCCCAAAGCGTTTGGATTGTTGTATTTTCATTTTCGTTTGTTTCCATATATTTTTTAATTTCTTCTCTAATTGCCTGGTTGACCCACTCATTCGTTAGTAGGGTGTTCTTTAACCTCCATGCTTTTGGAGGTTTTCCAGACTTTTTCCTGTGGTTGATTTCAAGCTTCATAGCATTGTGGTCTGAAAGTATGCATGGTATAATTTCAATTCTTGCATACTTATGAAGGGCTGTTTTGTGACCCAGTATGTGATCTATCTTGGAGAATGTTCCATGTGCACTCGAGAAGAAAGTATATTCTGTTGCTTTGGGATGCAGAGTTCTAAATATATCTGTCAAGTCCATCTGATCCAATGTATCATTCAGGGCCCTTGTTTCTTCATTGACCGTGTGTCTAGAAGATATATCCATTGTTGTAAGTGGCGTGTTAAAGTCCCCTGCAATTACCACATTCTTATCAATAAGGTTGCTTATTTTTGTGATTAATTGTTTTATATATTTGGGGGCTCCTGTATTCGGTGCATAAACATTTATAATTGTTAGCTCTTCCTGATGGATAGACTCTGTAATTATTATATAATGCCCTTCTTTATCTCTTGTTACAGCTTTTAATTTAAAGTCTAGTTTGTCTGATATAAGTATGGCTAGCTACCTCAGCTTTCTTGTGACTTCCAGTAGCATGATAGATAGTTCTCCATCCCCTCACTCTCAATCTGAAGGTGTCCTCAGGTCTAAAATGAGTCTCTTGTAGACAGCAAATAGATGGGTCTTATTTTTTTTTTATCCATTCTGATACCCTATGTCTTTTGGTTGGCGCATTTAGTCCATTTACATTCAGTGTTATTATAGAAAGATATGGGTTTAGAGTCATTGTGATGGCTGTAGGTTTCATGCTTGTAGTGATGTCTCTGGTACTTTGTCTCACAGGATCCCCCTTCGGATCTCTTGTAGGGCTGGTTTACTGGTGACAAATTCCTTCAGTTTTTGTTTGTTTGGGAAGACCTTTATCTCTCCTTCTATTCTAAATGACAGACTTGCTGGATAAAGGATTCTTGGCTGCATATTTTTTCTGTTCATCACATTGAAGATCTCCTGCCAATCCGTTCTGTCCTGCCAAGTTTCAGAAGAGAGATCAGGCACGAGTCTTATACGTCTCCCTTTATATGTTAAGGCACATTTATACCTCGCTGCTTTCAGAATTTTCTCTTTATCCTTGTATTTTGCCAGTTTCACTATGATATGTCATGCAGAAGATCGATTCAAGTTACGTCTGAAGGGAGTTCTCTGTGCCTCTTGGATTTCAATGCCTTTTTCCTTCCCCAGTTCAGGGAAGTTCTCAGCTATAATTTCTTCAAGTACCCCTTCAGCACCTTTCCCTCTCTCTTCCTCCTCTGGGATACCAATTATGCGTATATTATTTCTTTTTAGTGTATCACTTAGTTCTCTAATTTTCCCCTCATACTCCTGGATTTTTTTATCTCTCTTTCTTTCAGCTTCCTCTTTCTCCATAACTTTATCTTCTAGTTCACCTATTCTCTCCTCTGCCTCTTCAATCCGAGCCGTGGTGGTTTCCATTTTGTTTTGCATTTCGTTTAAAGCGTTTTTCAGCTCCTCGTGACTGTTCCTTAGTCCCTTGATCTCTGTGGCAAGAGATTCTCTGCTGTCCTGTATACTGTTTTCAAGCCCAGCGATTAATTTTATGACTATTATTCTAAATTCACTTTCTGTTATATTATTTAAATCCTTTTTGATCAGTTCATTAGCTGTTGTTATTTCCTGGAGATTCTTCTGAGGGGGATTCTTCCTTTTGGTCATTTTGGATAGTCCCTGGAGTGGTGAGGACCTGCAGGGCACTTCCCCTGTGCTGTGGTGTATAACTGGAGTTGGTGGGCGGGGCCGCAGTCCGACCTGATGTCTGCCCCCAGCCCACTGCTGGGGCCACAGTCAGACTGGTGTGTGCCTTCTCTTCCCCTCTCCTAGGGGCGGGATTCACTGTGGGGTGGCGTGGCCCGTCTGGGCTACTTGCACACTGCCAGGCTTGTGGTGCTGGGGATCTGGCGTATTAGCTGGGGTGGGTAGGCAAGGTGCACGGGGGCAGGAGGGGCAGGCTTAGCTCACTTCTCCTTAGGTGATCCACTTCACGAGGGGCCCTGTGGCAGTGGGAGGGAGTCAGATCCGCTGCCGGAGGTTTGGCTCCGCAGAAGCACAGAGTTGTGTGTTTGCACTGCGCGAGCAAGTTCCCAGGCAGGGACTGGTTCTCTTTGGGATTTTGGCTGGGGGATGGGCGGGGGAGATGGCGCTGGCGAGCGCCTTTGTTCCCCGCCAAGCTGAGCTCTGCCATCAGGGGGCTCAGCAGCTCTCCTTCCCTTTGTCCTCCAGCCTTCCCGCTTTCCGAGCAGAGCTGTTAACTTATGACCTCCCAGACGCTAAGTCGCGCTTGCTGTCGGAACACAGTCCCTCCGGCCCCTCCGCTTTTGCGAGCCCGACTTGGGGGCTCTGCTTGGCCTGCGAGCCGCCCCTCCGCCCCGGCTCCCTCCCACCAGTCCGTGGAACGCGCACCGCCTCGCCGCCCTTCCTACCCTCTTCCGTGGGCCTCTCGTCTGCGCTTGGCTCTGGAGACTCGTTCTGCTAATCCTCTGGTGGTTTTCTGGGTTCTTTAGGCAGGTGTAGGTGGAATCTAAGTGATCAGCAGGACGCGCGGTGAGCCCAGCGTCCTCCTACGCCGCCATCTTCCGGAACTCCCCGATAGCTGTTTTTATCTTTAAGATTTTTTTCTTTCATACTTTTGGGGGAAGACATTTTATTATCCTTGTTCTGACATTTTGATTAATATGCCTGTGACCTCATTTATTTTGTATTTCTCCTGCTTTCTAAAAATGAAATGTAAGTCTAGTCATTATTCTCTATGTATCCTGTAGACCATATCCCACATATAGTTTATTCATTGCTGTTTATTATCAGTAGTCTGTAATTGTAGTTTTGTTTTCCTCTTTAATGGAAGAATTATTTGGAAGAATACTTTTTGATTGCCCACCCCTTTGTTTATAAACTTTCTCTGTGATCTTGTTTTAGATATTACTCTAAATAAGTTACAATATACTTTTTGTTTAATGTTTATTTATTTTTGAAAGAGAAAGAGAGACAGAGCATGAGCAGGGAAGGGGCAGAGAGAGAGAGAGGGAGGCAAAGAATCTGAAGCAGGCTCCAGCTCTGAGCTGTCAGCACAGAGCCTGATGTGGGGCTCAAACTCATTGACCATGAGATCATGACCTGAGCCGAAATCAGATGCTTAACCGACTGAGCCACCCAGGCACCCCTTGTTTGTTTGTTTAAATTTAAGTTAGTTAACATACACTGTAGTGTATTTTGAACAGTGTCTGGCATATAATTGGTGTCTGCTATTTCCATCATTATAATGATCTATTATAGAACATAAGATTTTTTTTCTGCCACAAGATAAAGTCGTCATATTTTAATAGAATTTAATTTGTCACATTTACTGTGGTTACCGATTTTCTTTGACTTATTCTCCCCTATCTTACATCCCTATGAAACACGCTTTCTTCTTGTCTATTTTCTTTCCTGACTAGATGGGTCATGGAGTTTTTCTTCCTTTGTGCCCCCTCTAGTGGTTTGAAAGCTCTATAACCTATTTTTATCTATAATTACCCTTAACAATTTATACATCTATACATATTTTTTCTCAATGTCTAGAAGTGCTGGTCACTTCTGAATGAGAAAAAAATATTGAGCTTGCCTTTATTTAGCTTACCCTCCTTTCTGCTTTTTCTCCTCCAAACTCCCAGGTTTGGTTGAAATCATCCAAAAGTTTTATTTCAGATGATTTTACAATTTTCCTTCCATTGTAGAAACTTGTGTCTAGAAATTACACTAAAAATTACAGGTGCATTAGCAGCAGTTATAGTAATAATCACCATTTTGGTAAATTTTGTTCATCTCTGTTTCTTGTGTTACATGTCTCATCTATCTTTTTTTTTTTAAGTTTATTTATTTGTTTTTTTTCCAATATATGAAGTTTATTGTCAAATAGGTTTCCATACAACACCCCATGCTCATCCTAAAACATGCCCTCCTCAATACCCATCACCCACTCTCCCCTCCCTCCCACCCCCCATCAACCCTCAGTTTGTTCTCAGTTTTTAAGAGTCTCTTATGCTTTGGCTGTCTTCCACACTAACCTCTTTTTTTTTTCCTTCCCCTCCCCCATGGGTTTCTGTTAAGTTTCTCAGGATCCACATAAGAGTGAAAACATATGGTATCTGTCTTTCTCTGTATGGCTTATTTCACTTAGCATCACACTCTCCAGTTCCATCCACGTTGCTACAAAGGGCCATATTTCATTCTTTCTCATTGCCACGCAGTACTCCATTGTGTATATAAACCACAATTTCTTGATCCATTCATCAGTTGATGGACATTTAGGCTCTTTCCATAATTTGGCTATTGTTGAGAGTGCTACTATATACCTTGGGGTACAAGTGCCCCTATGCATCAGTACTCCTGTATCCCTTGGGTAAATTCCTAGCAGTGCTACTGCTGGGTCATAGGGTAGGTCTATTTTTAATTTTCTGAGGAACCTCCACACTGTTTTTTCTGTTTGGTGCAGAGTGGCTGCACCGATTTGCATTCCCACCAACAGTGCAAGAGGGTTCCCATTTCTCCACATCCTCGCCAGCATCTATAGTCTCCTGATTTGTTCATTTTGGCCACTCTGACTGGCGTGAGGTGATATCTGAGTGTGGTTTTGATTTGTATTTCCCTGATGAGGAGCGACATTGAGCATCTTTTCATGTGCCTGTTGGCCATCCGGATGTCTTCTTTAGAGAAGTGTCTATTCATGTTTTCTGCCCATTTCTTCACTGGGTTATTTGTTTTTCGGATGTGGAGTTTGGTGAGCTCTTTATAGATTTTGGATACTAGCCCTTTGTCTGATATGTCATTTGCAAACATCTTTTCCCATTCCGTTGGTTGCCTTTTAGTTTCGTTGGTTGTTTCCTTTGCTGTGCAGAAGCTTTTTATCTTCATAAGGTCCCAGTAGTTCATTTTTGCTTTTAATTCCCTTGCCTTTGGGGACGTGTCAAGTAAGAAATTGCTACGGCTGAGGTCAGAGAGGTTTTTTCCTGCTTTATCCTCTAGGGTTTTGATGGTTTCCTGTCTCACATTCAGGTCTTTTATTCATTTTGAGTTTATTTTTGTGAATGGTGTGAGAAAGTGGTCTAGTTTCAATCTTCTGCATGTTGCTGTCCAGTTCTCCCAGCACCATTTGTTAAAGAGACTGTCCTTTTTTCCATCGGATATTCTTTCCTGCTTTGTCAAAGATTAGTTGGCCATACTTTTGTGGGTCTAGTTCTGGGGTTTCTATTCTATTCCATTGGTCTATGTGTCTGTTTTTGTAACTATACCATGCTGTCTTGATGATGACAGCTTTGTAGTAGAGGCTAAAGTCTGGGATTGTGATGCCTCCTGCTTTGGTCTTCTTCTTCAAAATTACTTTGGCTATTCGGGGCCTTTTGTGGTTCCATATGAATTTTAGGAGTGCTTGTTCTAGTTTCGAGAAGAATGCTGGTGCAATTTTGATTGGGATTGCATTGAATGTGTAGATAGCTTTGGGTAGTATTGACATTTTGACAATATTTATTCTTCCAATCCATGAGCACGGAATGTTTTTCCATTTCTTCATATCCTCTTCAATTTCCTTCATAAGCTTTCCATAGTTTTCAGCATACGGATCTTTTACATCTTTGGTTAGATTTATTCCTAGGTATTTTATGCTTCTTGGTGCAATTGTGAATGGGATCAGTTTCTTTATTTGTCTTTCTGTTGCTTCATTGTTAGTGCATAAGAATGCAACTGATTTCTGTACATTGATTTTGTATCCTGCAACTTTGCTAAATTCATGTATCAGTTCTAGCAGACTTCTGGTGGAGTCTATCAGATTTTCCTATTTATTTGTTTTGAGACAGAGACAGAACAAGTTGTGGAGGTGGAGGGTGGGCAGAGAGAGGAGGGAGAGAGAATCCTTCATCACTGCCAGTGCAGAGCCCAACATGGGGCCCAAACTTACAAAACCTTGAGATCATGACCTGAGCTGAAACCAAGAGTTGGGTTCTTAACCGACTGAGCCACCTAGGTGCCCTAACATCTGTATTTTCTTGGGTTTATTTTGTTTGAAAATCCCTCACACATTTTATTTCAATAAATTTCTTTTGGAAATATATTTCTCTGATTCTCTTCATTTCTGAAGATTTCCTTTCACTTTCTTAACTGAAAGGTGATTGTCTAAAAATGTAGATGTGACCATGGGAGGAAATAGGATCATAACAGAGTCAAGTGGGAAGAGGAGTGGGAAGGTACAGGGTGGGATAAATGAGATGATCCTGATCCTTCAGAGCAGTCAATGGACAGGGTGTGGTGATATAAACACATCGTTTAGACATGTGAGAGGTAAAATGAAATGGAGTCACTTATATCAAGGGGTTTTAAAAGAGAGCCAGGGAGGCCATTAAGGAGCTGGGCTTTATGCACATTCTCATCAGATGAAACCAGAAACTTTAAACTGGGCTAACCTGAAAATATTCCAAGCTCTCTGTCCAAACACCTGCAACTTGCTACAGTAAGAGATTTTGTTTAGTGGCAGCCAATTATATTCAGTCAAAATTAGTTTTCTGCTGCCAACACCAACCAAAATTCTTTGGTAAAAACCCATACAAACACTTCATCTTTTGATACCCTTGACTTTTTTCGCTAGAGGGACACAATTTCTGTTGCTCCCCAAATCTATGCTCCTCAAATTGTAATTCTGAGACCTCAAATAAATGTTTTTGCTTTATTTCAGCCCTTCCTTTTTTTCTCATTCAACAGACATAAGGAAGTAACTACAGAACAACCTAAACCAAAAGCCACAAAGTTCTCCTTCTGGGCAAAAAGACTGGGAAGGGTAGTGAAGAGATGAAGGAGATAAAGAGGTTAGAGGACTGTTGCTTTTTATTACAATGCCTTTTGTCCAATTTCACTCTTTAAACATGACCCTGCATTACTCTCATTAGAATAAGTTAGTTTTTTCAATACAAATAAAATACAAAGGAGCTTCTTAGCTCCAACCAGATCTGGAATGTAAAGTCAGATTTTACATGTGAGTGACTTAGCTAGTGACCCCAGCTGCACAACTTTGAAGACTTTGTCTTCACTCTTGATTTACTGATTGGGAATCTATTGGTGAGTCTAACTCCTGATCCAGTGCTCTGAAATACATGTTTGTTGACATCAGTAAGGGCAGATTTTTTACTCTTAAGATTCTAAGTATATTCTACAAGCTAAATTAGAATTATAGGCAAACGGAGCCTGGGTTAGAGTCTCAGACTTCCCTGTTCATAAGACATAAAGTCTGTGTTAAAGGCAAGTTTCTTTGCTTGCAAGATACCATTAAGAACATAGCAGCTTTTCAGTCAACTGAAATCCCTCTTTCCCAAACCCTCACTAACTGTAATGCTTTATCAGAATGGTATTCATTCTGTTTACTTCCTTTCCTGTTGGGGTGGTTTTACTAGGGATAATTTGGTATTTCAATGGCTTCTTTGAGAAACTTAACATCTCCCTAAACCATCTCATCTAAGATGTATCCTCTCCGATCTCCTTCACACCTCCATCCTTTTACTACCTCCAACCTTCCCTGTGGCTCCCTGAGATCTTTTGATATGTCACTCTTCATACCCCTACCTCTTGCATCCTTCTGCTCACCCCTGTAAGATCTTCCTTTCCCATTCTAGCCCCTCAACTCCTTGTAGTCACTCAAACTCTGTGCTCCCCTGTAAGGGTTCCCTGTAAGGGACGCAGAGACTCCAAAAGCAACCACTTGAAGTCGAAAAGGGGAAAAAAAAACTATTTGGAGGTAGACTGGCTATTTTACCCACTCATATGGGCTTTGGAGAAACCCAAATGTCCAGTGTCTCCTCAACCCCTCAGTCCAGATGTAATCTACAGCCTCTGTGACATTACATACCAGGGCAAAGACAATCTTAAAAGTCTCCTCCCACAAATATGGTGAAAAGTTTATCTTGTTGGAGAAGTGGATAAAGTACACCAAAGATGGCTGATTGGACTAAAACAAACTCTGGTCTCTAGCTTAGAGACCCCTCCTCCAGGTTCGTCTTCCTTTGCTGCATGCGCAAAAACCACCCCCCCCACACACACAAATATGGAAGCTGATAACTATAAATTACCCTTCCTGCTCACATTCGGGGCTCAGATCTTTGGAGAAACAGTCTCCTCTGAGCCTCGGGTGTTAAATAAATCTCCAATCCACCAAGATCTCAGAGTGCCGCTTGGTTTTTCCACCAGTGTTCCAGCCTGGTTCCGTAACAAGCTCCCATATTGATCTGGTAACTATAACTTCTTCCATCTAGCAGAAACACAGTTCTTTCTTTCTTTCTTTCTTTCTTTCTTTCTTTACTTTTTAATTTACATCCAAGTTAGCATATAGTGCAATAATGATTTGGGGAGTGAGACTCCAGTGATTCATCCCCTACATATAACACCCAATGCTCATCCCAACAAGTGTCCTCCTTAATGCTCCTTGCCCATTTAGCTCACCCACAACCCCTCCAGCAACACTGTTCTCTATATTTAAGAGTCTTTTATGTTTTGTCTCCCTGCCCATTTTTTTAAAATTATTTTTGCATCCCTTCCCTTCTGTTCATCTGTTTTGTATCTTAAATTCCAAATATGAGTGAAGTCATATGATATTTGTCTTTCTCTGACGGACTAGTTAGCAGAAACATATTTCTGATAAAAATATAAAGGACAGAAGTGAGTACCAATGCTTATACACACTATTGAGTTTTGTATTCTGTGTTTACACCTTACTCATGGCTAAAATTTTAGAATGAAAGCCATAAAATTTCTATTTGTGCCTGCCTGTTTGTTTATGTATGTTCATTTGTATGTTATGTATATGTGAGATTTTCCCACCTCCAGATGGTATTACCAAATTAATTTATTAAATCCCTTAAAGAAACTATATTCTGATTGGCTTGGATAAAAATAAGTGCTTATATAATTACATGTTCCTGAAACTCCAAGAAATATAGAAATGTCTTTCAAATTCACTTGATTTGAGTAAATTTGATTTGATAACATTATGTTGATACTATAAGTTTCATAAAGAAACAGCCATGTCTTCTGTATGTATGTATTAGCATTAAATGTAATATATACATACATTTTTATTCTAGTTGAGTTTACAAATCATATTAACTAATATATTTGTTAGATGTATAAGATTCTAAAAATTTAAATTATATTTTAATCAAAAAAGTCATTCTGGAAAACTTTGTTTCAACAATAATTGTTTTACAATATATCCACTTAAAAGTAGTTTACAAAATATTTTTTATTATTGAAATATAATTGACATATAATATCATATTAGTTTCAGGTGCACAACATTAAGTTACAGAGAGGGAGGGAGGCAAACCATAAGAGACTCTTTTTCTTTTTTGAGGACCTCTTTTTAAATTTTAATTCCAATATAGTTAACATACAATGTACCATTAATTTCAGGTGTACAATATAGTGTTTCAACAATTCTATATATTACCTGGTGCTCATTATAGCCAAGTGCACTCCTTAATCCCCATCACCTATTTAACCCGTCCCCCCACCCACCTTCCTTCATGCAAACTTCAGTTTGTTCTCTATAGGTAAGAGTCTGTTTTATGATTTGCCTTTCTCTTTCTGCAACCCCCCCCCATGTTCATCTGCTTTATTTCTTAAATTCCACACATGAGTGGAATCATATGGTATTTGTCTTTCTCTGACTGACTTACTCTGCCTAGCATTAGCTAAGCTCCATCCATGTCATTGCAAATAGAAAGATTTAATTTGATTTTTATGCTGACTAATTTTCCATTGTGTGTGTGTGTGTGTGTGTGTGTAACTTTTTTATTTATAAGTCAATGGAAATTTGTGCTCTTTCCATAAATTGGCTCTTGTTGATAATGCTGCTATAAACATCAGGGTGCATGTGCCCCTTTGAATCAGTATTTTTGTATCCATTGGGTAAATACCTACTAGTGCAATTGCTGAATAATAGCATAGTTCTACTTTAAAATTTTTTTTTAATTTACATCCAAATTAGCAAATAGTGCAACAATGATTTCAGGAGTAGATTCCTTAATGCCCCTTACCAATTTAGCCCATCCCCCCTCCCACAACCCCTCCAGTAACCCTCAGTTTGTTCTCCATATTTATGAGTCTCTTCTGTTTTGTCCCTCTCCCTGTTTTTATATTTTGTTTCCCTTCCCTTATGTTCATCTGTTTTGTCTCTTAAAGTCCTCATATGAGTGAAGTCATATGATATTTGTCTTTCTCTGACTAATTTCACTCAGCATAATACCCTCCAGTTCCATCCACATAGTTGCAAATTGCAAGATTTCATTCTTTTTGATTGCCGAGTAATACTCCATTATATATATATACATATATATATACACCACATCTTCTTTATCTGTTCATCCATTGTTGGACATTTGGGCTCTTTCCATACTTTGGCTATTGTTGATAGTGCTGCTATTAACATTGGGGTGCATGTGTCCTTTCGAAACAGCACACCTGTATCCCTTGGATAAATACCTAGTAGTGCAATTGCTGGGTTGTAGGGTATTTCTATCTTTAGCTTTTTGAGGAGCCTCCATACTGTTTTCCAGAGTAGCTGCACCAGCTTGCATTCACATAAGAGAATCTTAAACACTGGGAACAAACTAAGGGTACATGGGGGTGGGGGAGAGGAGAAAGTAGGTGATGGGCAGGAAGGAGGGTGCTTGTTGGGATGAGCATTGGGTGTTGTATAGAAAGCAATTTGACAATAAATTATATTAAAAAAATAAAACAAACAAACAAATAAATAAATAATTTTTAAAAATCAATCCAAAAAAATCAGTCAGGTGCACAACATAGTGACTGGACAATACTGTATACTGCATTTAGCATAATAACTTCTAGATCTATCCATGTTGTCACAAATGGCGAGATTGAATTCTTTTTTATGGCTGAGTAGTATTCCTGTGCGTGTGTGTGTGTGTGTGTGTGTGTGTGACATCTTCTTTATCCATTCATCTATGTATGGACATTTAGGTTGCTTCCATATCTTAGCTATTGTAAATAATGCTGTGATGAACATAGGGGTGCATATATCTTTCTGAATTAGTGTTTTCATTTTCTTTGGGCAAATACCCAGGAGTAGACTTACTAGAGCATATGTAGCTTTATTTTTAATTTTGGGGGGGACTTCCATACTGTTTTCCACAGTGGCTGCACAAATTTACATTCCCACCAATAATGCATGAGGGATCCCCTTTCTCCACATCCTCACCAACCCTTGTTATTTCTTCTCTTTTTGATACTAGCCATTCTGACTGGTGTAAGGTAATATTTCTTTGTGATTATGATTTGCATTTCCCTGAGGATGAGTGATGCTGAGCATCTTTTAATGTGTACTTCTTCTTTGAAAAAATGTCTATTCAGGTCTCTTCCCATTTTTTAATCAGGTTATTTGATTTTTTTTTTTTTTGGTGTGAAGTTGTACAAGTTCTTTATGTATTTTGTGTATTACCCCCCATCAGATATATGATTTGCAAATATATTCTCCCACTAACTAGGTTACTTTTTTGTTTTGCTGATGGTTTCCTTCACTGTGAAAAAGCTTTTTATTTTGGTGTGGTCCCAATAGTCTGTTTTTGCTTTGTTTCCCTTGCCTGAAAAGACATATCTAGAAAACTATTGCTAAGGTTGATGTCCAAGAAATTACTGCCTATGTTTTTTTAGGAGTTTTGTCATTTCGGTTCTCATATTTAGGTCTTTAATCCATTTTTGAGCTTATTTTTGTGTATCATGTAAGAAAGTGACCCAGTTTTAAAAAAGAAAGAAAGTGGCCTGGTT
The DNA here is from genome assembly GCF_023721935.1 of Panthera uncia. NCBI lineage: Eukaryota > Metazoa > Chordata > Mammalia > Carnivora > Felidae > Panthera > Panthera uncia. The sequence continues at coordinate 5,809,657 of NW_026057577.1, read as the reverse complement.
ATATCCTTTTTGTATGTTGCTGTCCAGTTTTCCCAACACCATTTATTGAAAAGACTGTCTTTTCTCTGTTGTACATTCTTGTCTCCTTTATTGTAGAACAATTGGCCATATAGACATGGGTTTACTTTTAGGATCTCAATTCTGTTTTATTGATCTATGAGTCTATTTTATACCAGTGCCATAATGTTTTGATTCCTATAGCTTTGTAGTATATCTTGAAATCTGAGATTGTGATAACCTCTCATTTTGTTCTTCTTTCTCAAGCTTGCTTTCTTTCTTTCTTTCTTTCTTTTTTTTTGTAACGTTTATTTATTTTTGAGACAGAGAGAGACAGCATGAACGGGGGAGGTTCAGAGAGAGGGAGACACAGAATCCGAAACAGGCTCCAGGCTCTGAGCTGTCAGCACAAAGCCCAACGCGGGGCTCGAACTCACGGACCGCGAGATCATGACCTGAGCCGAAGTCGGCCGCTTAACCGACTGAGCCACCCAGGCACCCCTCTCAAGCTTTCTTAGGCTATGTTTCAATGAACATGTAGGCAATGAAATTTAAAATACAACACCACTTACAACTGCTCAACAAGAGAGAAATACTGTGAAATAAATCTCTCAAAACGGGTACAGACCTTATCTTCTATATAAGATTTGTTTTGGCATTCTTGAAATATCAATATTACAGTAATGGAGAACATTTTAATGGTTGCCAGTTGCGAGGGGTGTGAGGGTCGGCAGGGAGGTATGTGTAGCTTAAAAAGGGCAACAGGAGGAATCCTTGTGATGATAGAACTATTCTGTGCTTTCCCTATATCAGTGTTAATAACCCAGTTGTGATATTGTACTTGGATTGAGTACAATCACTCTAAAATGTGATTGAGGCCTTTCTCATTTAACACACCCTCTGAAGCTCCTGCACTTAAGAAAGGCCTTCTCCTTCATCATTACCAGATTGGAATGACCTGAACTATGCAGCCTCCCTCAGCTGATGTGACACAGTCCAAGTTTTGCAAGATGTTACCATTGGGTTAAACAGATAAAGTGTATATGAGATATTGCTGTATTATGTTTTACAACTACATATGAATCCACAATTGTCTCAAAATAAAAATATTTTTAATACAAATTTTAAAAAATACATATGCATGTAAACACCATGTCTCCACCTTTTTATTCCACTATCATGTTGAGGGTCTTGAGAATGCCTCGGGATACAGCAACAAGCTGTTTCAGAAACTAATATCACTGCACTTCACAGAAATGGAATAGGAGTCTTGACCTTGGCTGCAAATTTATTCTCACACTTTCTACAGGATGTTTTGATGGATTGCATTTGGGGTAAGAGAGAAAGAGAGGAGTTCATGTTTGTAGCCTGAGCAACTGGTTCAACAGTAGTGCTGTTTACTGAAGCCTTGGGGGAAGCAAATAGACAAACATCTGATGTGATGTCAGGTGTTGATACGTGCTAAAGAGAAACTAAAGCAGAGTCCTAGTCTGGATTGTGGCACAGTGGGATTGAGGAGGTGGTTTTAGATAAGAAACCCATCAAGGTAAAGAGATATTAATAAGTGCCCCATGCAAAAGAGGTTTCCATGGGGGAAAAATTGGAAAAGAGTTAAATAAAATTATAATTACTGCAGGATTCTCAGAGCCATGACTAGTCTAATGACACAGTGAATCTGAGAGGGGGTACAGAACCTGTAAAGGCCATGCTCCTGTGGTTGTATGTCCCTTCTGGGAATAGGAAGACCAGTGTAGATTGAAGAATGTGGTTGTTGGGAGGTAGGAAAACTGAAGGGACTCCATTTTTAGAAAGGCTGTCTCTTTGCTGTTTCTATGTGAGGTTCTATTTACTCGTGTTCTATATTTTACCTTGCATCTGAATAAACCAAAGAAACTATGTTCCTACTCCAAGGGGAAAGCAAGAAAACTAACATTCTTTGAGTTTCATTCTAGCCCCCAAGCACCTAACATCTAAGAACTGGATCCCAAATATGTTCCGGGACATTAGCTTTCAGCAAACCTCAGCTGACAACGCCATCAGCACCCCCTACCTTCGCTGATTTATAAAGTAACACCTGTTGTTCACCTGTCTCTTTGCCCTTGATTGGAACCTACCCTAGATTCCTGAAGGAACACGTACCCTGGACTCCTTTCCAATATAAACCCCAAGTGACAGAGACACTTATTCTCCTTTTCTTTCTGAGTCTTCCAGACACTCCGCCAGCTATACTCTATCGCTTATGCTGTTCAATAAACTCTGCTTTCACTTCTTCCTGGCTCAAGTTTGATTTCTATCCTAAGCGAAAACAAGGACCCTCTTTGCTAGTCCTGTGTGACCCACTCTGTGTCCTCAGACCAGTCCTGCCTGCATCAGTTATTCTAAGGTCTCTGCACGAGAGACATGGGACTCTGCTCTGAAAACCCCTGTGGCACCTCAAGCCATTCATCACCTCTTGGTGTTTTCCCTCCTGCATAGATGTGGCACCATCTGCCAGCTGAAACCCTGAGAGTGATAAAGGAAATTTTCAAATTTTAATGTTTGTGGGCCCTGCTCCTGGGCTCCCAGGGAAGCTATACTTTTAACAAGATCAGAATGACTTCACCAAACTTCAAAGCATGGGCTCTATTTCTGCCCTGAGCACACATTGTCCATCTGCTTCATTAGCCAATAACCTAAAAGAAACATTTCAAACTAAAGATAAGAGTAAAAATCTTTGTAAGTTCTGTTCCATACCTCAGAAGCTTACAACTTGCATATACTAAAAGCATAAAATAAAGTTTGTAATTTTCTAAAATGTCCTTCATCATGATGATTTGTAATTCTTGATGTAACAAAAACATACATAACCCTGTATTAAATACTACTTCTCTGGAGCACTTTCTTCTTTGTTAAGGTCGTGGATCCTCTACAGGAGTGCTGATGCATGGGGGCACATGTACCCCAATGTTTATAGCAGTGCTTTCAACAATAGCCAAATTATGGAAAGAGCCTAAATGTCCATCAACTGATGAATGGATAAAGTAGATGTGGTTTATATATTTAATGGAATACTACTTGGCAATGAGAAAGAATGAAATCATGTCATTTGCAGCAACTGGAAGAAAGAATCATGCCATTTGCAGTGGGTGAAACTGGAAGAGATTTTGTTGTGTGAAATAAGTCAGTCAGAGAAGGACAGATATCATATGTTTTCACTCATATGTGGATCTTCAGAAACTGAATAGAAGACCATGGGAGAAGGGAAGGGGGAAAAAATGGTTACAGAAAAGGAGGGAGGCAAACCACAAGAGACTCTTAAATACAAAGAACAAACTAAGGGTGGATGGGAGGGGGGAGAGGAAAAATGGGTGATGGGCATTGCAGAGGACACTTGTTGGGATGAGCACTGGGTGTTGTATGTAAGCCAATTTGACAATAAATTATATTCATAAAAAAGATTATGTATCTTCGGCAGCTGGCATCACTTGGGCTGGAATAAAACTCTCTTTCTTTCTCTCTTTTTTCTGTAGAAATTGTAAAAGCTTTGTTCATTTTGCATCAGCAAGAGTACCCCTTGCTGTGAACTTGAAAAGGGCTGTGAAAGCAGAGGCCCAGAGGCCTACCCTGGAGGATGAAGCTGCAGGGTCCATCTGTGAACCCACCAAATACTTTCATTTCATTTCTTTCTCCTCTTTCCAAAATGTGATTGAGGCCTTTCTCATTTAACACACCCTCTGAAGCTCCTGCACTTAAGAAAGGCCTTCTCCTTCATCATTACCAGATTGGAATGACCTGAACTATGCAGCCTCCCTCAGCTGATGTGACACAGTCCAAGTGTGTGTTCCTTCCCTAACCACACCTTCCCTCAGCTTCTGTTTAACTTTCACTTTGGAAATGTTAGAACATATGCAAAGTAAAGTATAATGAACCCCAATGTATCTATCCATCACTAGCTTCAAAAAATTACCAACTCCTGGGCATCTCCTGTCATCTAAATTCCCATCTATTTTCCCTCAACCCTCCATGTAATTTGAAGCAAATTTCAGACATTATTTTACTTATAAATACTTTAGTGCATATCTCTAAAAGATGATACTGTTGCAGGATTCTTTACCTCAAAACCCGGGGTTCATTGTCTCTCCACTCTCAACAATGAAGAGATGGACACAGAATAAAATGAGCAGCAGGCAAAAGTTTATTAGAGTATAAGATGGGATCAGAAAGAAAGAATAGTATGAAAGCTCTCTTTACAGAGAGAGGACATTTGAAAGTGAATGTCGGAAACTATAGGCAAGGGTCCTTGTTTTTAAGGTTCTCGCTGCCCCCCCCCCCACCAATCCCTTCCTCCTCATTCTTCTCAAGTCTACCTTTATTGGCTCGATAGCTCTAGGTGCTGGGTTGTCCATTCCTGATTGGCTCCATTCCATTTTGTGAGGAGTCACACTAGTCATACTGTCCCTCATGTAACATAAGTTTTATGGTTTACTTATTTCAGTTAAATATTTTGATTGTCAAATTTTTGAGGGGAACCTGAAGAGGAGTAGGTGGTGTCTGTTACATTCTTAAGAGGACCTTAACGCCTGAGGGAGTTTGCTCGAGGTCAGATGTTCCCAGAAGAAATGTTTTAAAGTATGTTTTTTTCCCCACCAGGGACCTTCAAGTCTTAGCCTCTCCCTTTCTCCTATCTTTTTCTATCATAATACTTTTTTAGAGTATCATCTTTTAGAGATATAATGTGATAGTAATCATAACTGTTATCATCTCTTGAAAAATTAATAATACCTACTTTTTTTAAGTTTACTTATTTATTTTGAGAGAGAGAGCAAGTGGGTGAGGGGTAGAGAGAGAAGAGAGAGAACCAGCTGCAGGTCTCCAACCCACAAAATGTGAGATCATGACCTGAGCCAAAAACCAAGAGTCAGTCGCTTAACCTATTTAGCCACCCAGTTGTCCCTATAATACCTACTTTGTATCATCAAATATCCAGTTATTAGGAACCCATGGGGGAGGGGAAGGAAGAAAGAAAAAAAAAAGAGGTTAGAGTGGGAGAGAGCCAAAGCATAAGAGACTCTTAAAAACTGAGAACAAACTGAGGGCTGATGGGGGGTGGGAGGGAGGGGAGGGTGGGTGATGGGTATTGAGGAGGGCACTTGTTGGGATGAGCACTGGGTGTTGTATGGAAACCAATTTGACAACAAATTTCATATATTTAAAGAAAAGTCCAGGTGGCTAGGGAAGATGGCAGCATAGGAAGATGCTGGGCTCACCATGTCCTGCTGGTCACTTAGATTCCACCTACACCTGCCTAAATAACCCAGAAAGCTGCCAAAAGACTAGCAGAACTGAGTATCCAGAGCCAAGTGCAGACAAGAGGCCCACGGAAGAGGGTAAGAAGGGCGGAGAGGCGGTGCGCGCTCCACAGGCTGGCGGGAGGGAACTGGGGCGGAGGGGCGGCCCGCCGGCCAAGCAGAGCCTCCGAGTCTGGCTGGCAAAAGCAGAGGGGCCAGACAGAGTGTGTTCCAACAGCAAAGGGACGTGACATCTGGAAGGTTATGAGCTAACAGCTCTGCTCAGAGAACGGGAGGGCTGGAGGACAACGGAAGGGAGAGTTGCTGAGCCCCGGGATGACAGAGCTCAGTTTGGCAGGGAAAAAAGGCCTGTGCCAGCGCCATCTCTCTCGCCCATCCCCCAGCCAAAATCCCAAAGGGAGCCAGTTCCTGCCAGGGAACTTGCTTGCTCTGCGCTAACACCCAATGCTGTGCTTCTGTGGAGCCACCCCTCTGGCAGTGGGTCTGACTCTGTCCCCCTGCCACAGGGCCCTACCTGAAGTGGATCATCGAAGGAGAAGCGAGCTAAGCCTGCCCATCCTGCCCCCGTGCACCTTGCCTATCCACCCCAGCTAATACGCCAGATCCCCAGCACCACAAGCCTGGCAGTGTGCAAGTAGCCCAGATGGGCCACGCCACCCCACAGTGAATCCTGTCCCTAGGAGAGGGGAAGAGAAGGCACACACCAGTCTGACTGTGGCCCCAGCGGTGGGCAGGAGGCAGACATCAGTTCTGACTGCGGCCCCCCACACCAACTCCAGTTATACAACACAGCACAGGGGAAGTGCCCTGCAGGTCCGCACCACTCCAGGGATTATCCAAAATGACCAAATGGAAGAATTCCCCTCAAAAGAATCTCCAGGAAATAACAACAGCTAACAAACTGATCAAAAAGGATTTAAATAATATAACAGAAAGTGAATTTAGTATAATAGTCATAAAATTAATCGCTGGGCTTGAAAACAGTATAGAGGACAGCAGAGAATCTATTGCTACAGAGATCAGGGGACTAAGGAATAGTCAGGAGGAGCTGAAAAACGCTTTAAACGAGATGCAAAATAAAATGGAAATGACCATGGCTCGGATTGAAGAGGCGGAGGAGAGAATAGGTGAACTAGAAGATAAAATTATGGAAAAAGAGGAAGCTGAGAAAAAGATAAAAAAATCTAGGAGTATGAGGGGAAAATTAGAGAACTAAGTGATGCACTAAAAATAAATAATATACGCATAATTGGTATTCCAGAGGAGGAAGAGAGAGGAAAGGTGGTGAAGGTGTACTTGAAGAAATAATAGCTGAGAACTTCCCTGAACTGGGGAAGGAAAAAGACATTGAAATCCAAGAGGCACAGAGAACTCCCTTCAGACGTAACTTGA
>NW_026057577.1:5785494-5797980 GCF_023721935.1 Panthera uncia | reverse complement strand
CAAAGCATAAGAGACTCTTAAAAACTGAGAACAAACTGAGGGTTGATAGGGGGTGGGAGGGAGGGGAGGGTGGGGGATGGGTATTGAGGAGGGCACGTTTTGGGATGAGCACTGGGTGTTGTATGGAAACCTATTTGACAATAAATTTCATATATTGAAAAATAAATAAATAAATAAATAAATAAATAATAAATACAAATCCAGTTATTATTCTCATTTTCCCCAACTGTCTTACACAGACAACATATAGATATATTTGGTCTACGTGTTTAATCAGCAGGCAAATAAATTCCAAATATTATAATTAGTTGATATATCTCTGGAGTATCTTTTAATTTGTTCGTTCTCTCTCCTTTTATTTTTTCCTTGCAATTTTTTGTGAAAGAAAATGACATTTTTCTGGTAGTCTCCTAGTCTGTATGTTACTGACTGAATCTCTGTCTTTTTTTTTAACGTTTTATTATTTATTTTTGAGAGAGAGTGAGTGTGAGCAGGGGAGGTGCAGAAAAGAGGGAGACAGAGGATCCAAAGAGGGTTCCATGCTGACAGCACAGACTGGCTGAATCTCTTTTAACAGTCTTCTCTGTTTCTATATTTCTTGAAAATTGGTAACTGGGACTAGTGGGTTGACAAGATTCAGGGTTTCTCTGTTTGGTTAGTCGTTTTTTTGTTGGTTTGTTTTTTTTGTTTGTTTGTTTGTTTTTACTTTGCCTACATCCATCCATTTATTAGCAGGGCAATGACGTCCTGTTAGCTAGGATACAATGGGAGGTTACTCAGATCAGAGGGCTGTAAGCTATCTGCAGAGGGGAGGAGGGGGAAGATACAGAAACAGGTAAAGAATATCTCTGTTTTGGAGAACAAATGGCTGCTACCAAGGTTGGCCAGGTTTTCCAACCCATACATTTTTGGAGCTAGTTTCAGCCAGATTGGAGCTGAGATGCTGCACAGAAGGCGCCTTTAACTCATTATAATACTAAGATCTCCTCCTATGGGTAGGATTTTCTGCTATTTTTTGAACATACAATATATGCACTAGCATGTTGACATGCTAGCATGCAGTTGAACCAAAGTGGCTAAGCAACAAAATAGTTATTAATTTCCTAATGTATCAAACACTCTGCCCCTGCACTCTCGCACATTGGATAAAAGCTTCAGTGTTTTGAGAAATATCTCCCTGTCTCCTTACTTACTGCAAGTAATAAAAAAGTTTCTGCCCCAAACTTGGGCTGGTCTATTGGCTGATGCACCCTAAGCAGCAGATCCTTTGTGTTCAATGGCAATCCTAACCCCATCCTCACCCCACTGATTATAAGTTAAGTATTATAAAGGAAACTTCTCGTTAAGTATTTGAGTATACTCATATACAGAACATATGTTGATTTTCTCTCTCTTTATTTACCAGTTTTCAAAACAATGACGTGGGTCCCTAGCACCAAATGAAGTTTTGTGTATTTTTTAGTGTCCTTATCAATTGGTAGATTTAGTATTTCAGTCCATTGCACTTATAATTGTCACCGAAGCTCAAATCAGTTCCCCCAAAAAGAGTTGCTTCAGGTTGACCCTAATTCCTCTTGTTGGGCCAGGCGTGTGAGGCTCACTCTCTCCCAAATCAGTCATTTCTCCAGTTTGTGCGCAGAATGGGATTTGTATGACTATACAAATTCTTAACTACAAACCTTTTATTTCTCCATTCCTATTTAATACATTACCATTCCTAACAGTATTACAGCCGCCCTACGTTTTAGGTTTAACTCTAAGACATCCTAAACTAAGAGCTCCAACCAAGAACCTAATTTCTCTGCGTCAAAGGGCAGCAGGGCCGCCAGGACCAGTGAGATGCGGTCCGCCCGGCCTCCTAGAGCGGAATCCGAACTGCGCTGGAGGGCCTTGCGAGCGCTGCTCCTTAGCATCCCCTCTGCCTTGGTTCCGGGGGCGCAAAGCCAGGCCAAGGGACCACCGGTCGTCCGAGGCGGAGGCAAGGGCTACGTGGCTGCAGGGGGAAAAGGACTGGCACTTGCCTGCCGGGGCGCCTACAAGTTCTGCAGGTTGCGGACCCACGCGCAGAACGCGAGGTGGCTGGCCCGCCTAACCCTAAGGTGGAGTAGAGGGGAAGTGGCGGGAGTTTGGCCGGAAGGCTGACTGCCCTGTCCTCTCTGCGGCTCCCTGGTTGGGATCCGAGAAGTTGCACCTACAGTGTGAGCTCCGCGGCGTCCTTTTCGGAGAAGAAAACTTTCCATGGTGGCAGGGTGGAATTTTGCTTTATTTTACCCTTTGGAAAGTTGAAGGGTTGTTTAAATGGGGGAAGGAGGTAAAAAGAAGAGATTATTGAATTTCGCATTCTTCATGTGGCCATTTCAGCCTCTGAGGGGAACCAGAATGTGCCACCCTTAAATATGGCACTTTGGCATAAGGATTGTTTTGAACTGAAGTCACTTGAGAATCACCAGATGGAGAAAGAGTTCTGTGCCCACATGCACCTAAGAGCAGGGCATAAATTTCCTCCCATGAAGGTGTGCCGCTGTATCAGGAAGAGTGCCTCTTACCAGAGGTGGAGTAGGAACCTCAGATAAGTCTGCATAAGCAAGCCTGGCCCTTATCTTCATCGGTTCCTCCTTATATTTCCTAGTTATATCCCTTGAAAGCGAAAACATCTTTCCTGTAAGAAAGTTACATAAGCTCTCGAATCTAACATTGCAATTGAACTTTTCCCTGTACTCCTCTGTGAAATTGGAATAAAATTGTATGCCGTTTTCTCCTGTTAATTTGTCTTTTGTGAGTTGACTTCACATGCTACTAGTCACTAAATAGACAACAGAGGAAAGGTTTTTCTCCTTGACACCTGTGATGCATAGTTACCAATTCAAAGTGAGTCATAAAGTCCTTTTAAGCTCACAAATCCATCCCTTTTAGAATGCTAGAGACCCCCCCTACTATCTGCAAAGTCTGAGTAGTGTTACCATGGAAAACCTGGGTCTGTTCTCCCAACACTTTATATTTCTGTAGCTTTAATATTTCTTTTTTTTTTTTTTTTTTTTTTTTTTTTTTTTTTATTTTTGGGACAGAGAGAGACAGAGCATGAACGGGGGAGGGTCAGAGAGAGAGGGAGACACAGAATCGGAAACAGGCTCCAGGCTCTGAGCCATCAGCCCAGAGCCTGACGCGGGGCTCGAACTCACGGACCGCGAGATCGTGACCTGGCTGAAGTCGGACGCTTAACCGACTGCGCCACCCAGGCGCCCCTGTAGCTTTAATATTTCTATGTACATTTTATCTTTGCATCAGTGGAGAATCAGGCTTACCCTACGTAGTAGAGTTCTCCAGAGGAACAGAAACAAGAGGAGAGAGAGACAGATAAGAAATTGGCATATGCAATTATGGAGGCCAGGAGGTCTCAAGATCAGCACAAGTTAGCACCCTTGAGACCCAGAAAAAGCCACTGTTTCAGTTCCAATCCAAAGATAGAGGAAAAGGCTAATGTTCTAGTTTGAAGGCCATCAGGCAGGAAGAATTCTCTCTTATTTGCAGGAGGGTCAGCCTTTTTGTTCTGTTCAGGCCCTCAATTAATTAGATGAGTGCCAGCCAAATCAGGAAGGGTAATCTGCTTTACTCGGGCTACCAATTGAAATGTGACTCTCATCCAGAAACACCCTCACAGACATGTGAGTAATGTTTGACCAAATATCTGTGCACCCCATGGCCTAGTCAAGTTGCCACAAAACTAACCATCACGCCCCAATTTTCTGCTCTGCCATCACCAGCTAGTTGCCTTTAGATCCTCCTATGTGCTGCTTCATGGTAACAGCAAGACAGGAGGAGCTCTAGTCATCATATGGGCCTTGAAGCAGGAAGAAGAGGGAACAGGCAATATCAACCAGCTCCTGTGCTGGTTTCCTTTTTTTTTTTATTTTAAGAAAAATCTTTCCTGAATCCACATCAGACTTCCCCCCAACCACCTCCATGGCCCACAATGCTCACCTTGACCTTTGGCTGCAAGAAGGTGGAGAGGTGGTGGGGGTTGGTTGGGAAATTAAATATCAAGAAAGGCAGAATAAGAATCCTTGTGCTTGGCTATCTTATATGAATCATAATTGATCTGAGCTAATAATCTGGGGGCTCTTTTAGCCAAGAAGGGAGATGGAATGCCTAAGGGATACAACAGTATCAGGCATAGTTCACAAAATCCCCATCTAGCCCTGCCTCTCTCAGACTGCACCCTTTGCATCTTTGGGGTTTGGGATGGTTACAAACTCAATCACATTTGTGTACACAATTTATTGGCTTATCTTTTAAAACTTGATTCTCTTTATTATGCCTGAACTTTAATACTTTCATTCCCAGATGACAGACTTTCTTCTCCCATTTCTGTGTCTCTTGGGGTTGGGGGGAGGATGCATTGCCATGGACTCTTTGCATGGTTGAATCGAAACTTCTCAAGGTGGGGGATGGTGGTCCTGGTACTGACATCAGTCTTGGTGGCTATGTGGATACGCCCAGATCCTGGGGGGAAACCACTCATTTCAAGAGCAGGTCCCCTCCCTGTTGCAATCAGAGGACTCACTACACTCCTACACTGGTTCTGGCCAATGTCCTGGATGTGCTCACAGATGATGCCTGTGCCACCCCCTGCCCTCTACCAGCCCATCTTCTGACCTAGTGTTCAATGCAGTGCCCTGTCTTAGACTGGACCAAGGGACATTTCTGTGGGACACAGATGAGACATTGCTGTTTTCATGATTCACATGTTTTATGATTCCCCACGCCTGAAGAATGAAGTCCCAGGACCTGAAGTTTAGGATTTCTAACCAAAGACGGGATCCAACTGCAATTTTTCCTGCCGCCTCCCCACAGTCTGATCTATCACTAAGTCCTGTATGTGGAACTCTTCCTTCAAAACACAGGCACATGCACAACACACACACATCTACACACACACCTGGTTTATGTCATCCTGGGCATGATCACTGCCTGCCCTGCTCTAGTTGCTACTCCCACAAGGATAGATGGCATTAACTTTCTCTCCTGGGGATGCTTTCCTATCCACCTCCCCCTTTTTCCCATGCTACCACTTTGCTTTTGCACTGAATACTGTGTCTAGAGCAATCACTTATATGTCTAAATCTTAGAATACTAAGAATTCATGGTCTGGGTTAGTTGTAGGACTGCTGCAATAATTAATGCTACTTGGACATGAGAATGGTAGACAGGACAATGCCCATAACAGAACCTTTTCTAAATCATAATTTATATGGTAAAATAAAGTATTGCAAATCAGTAGGGGATATAAACAATGAGTAAGTAGTAATGGGGCAATCAGCTCTTTGAAGGGGAGGGAAATTCATGTTCTAAAATGAATTCTAGGAAAACTGTTGTGGTTTTGAAATATGTTCATAACTTATTTTATATTCATCCTTTCAAGATATGGAGCTTAATTCCCCTCTCCTTGTGTGTGGGCTGGACTTAGTGATTTGCTTCTAACAAATAGCATAGGGCAGCTTCAGAGACTAGGGCATAAAAAGCACCATGGCTTCTTCCTGGCTCTCTCTCTGATCACTTTCTGCCATGCCAGGGGACACTCTAACAGGGCTGTGGAGAGAGACCCGTGGTGAGGAACTGAGGTCACTTGCAAACAGCCATGTGGGGAGCCATCTTGGAAACATCCTTCAACACCAGGCACACCTTCAAACTGATGCAGCCCTAGCCAACATCTTGACCACAGTCTCATGAGACACCTAAAGTCAGAACCACTCAGTTAAGATGTTTTCAAATTCTGGGGCACCTGGGTGGTTCAGTCAGTTGAGGATCCAACATTTGATTTCAGTTCAGGTCATGATCCCAGTGTGGTGGGATACAGCCCTGCATCACAGGCTCTGCCCTGAACATGGAGCCCTCTTGGGATTTTCTCTCTCTCCCTCTGCCCTTCCCCCAAGCATGCATGTGCTTGCTCACTCCTCTCTCTCTCTCTCTCTCTCTCTCTCTCTCTCTCTCTCAAAAAAAAGGTGTTTTCAAATTCTGACCCAAAGAAACTGTGAGATAATGTTTGTTGTTTTAAGCCACTAAGTTTTGAGAAGTAGTATGTTAAACAGCAACAGATAACTAATACAAAGATTAAACAGTAAAATATAAAGAAAATAAATTAAAAGACAACATAAGTGAGTCTTAGAGGGGAAAGGACTCTCTAAAGTTTAATGAAAGATTCCTGAGCTACCTGAATATAAATGTCACCAGTCCATGTAATAGATGAGGCCTCACTGGCCACCCCATTTGGTGATGACAGCTTGTGGTGCAAGAGTACAGTGTGGCCATAGGGCCTCTCTCTTTCCCACTTTTTGGGATTACCTGACTGTGGCAAGACTATTAGTGTTCACCAAATACCCACAAGCTCCTCCACTTCCCAGCCACCTTTGCAGTTAGAATGGAGCTTTGTGACTTGGTTCTGGCCAAAGAGACATGGGCCTCAGTGATATAAGGCACTTCTAGGCCTGCCCCTTAAAAATATCCCATAGTTTCTTCAAGTTTTCTATTCCCCTATACTGACAATAGTGAAGTCCACATATTCTAGATGTTACGGCTGGAAGATGGAGGAGGACAGTCTGGTCTGCATAGAACTTTACATGAGCAACAAATAAACATTCTTGTGTTCAGTCACTGAGATGGAGGGTTTATGTGTTACTGCCACCTAGTCTATCCCATCCTGACTAAACCATTGCCTCTTTCTAGTTCTTGTCTCTGGGTCATTGAGGTATTCCATATATTTCCCAGGACCAGTCCAGGTTGTGTGCATTTCTACACTTCTGTCCCCTTCAGCTTAGTTACAGTGCTTTGAATAGACAGATTATCACCAGAGTTTTAGGGACTGTGATGCCCACCATACAGGTACAAAAATGGACCTGAGCCTTTCCCACAATTTTCTATGGCCCATCCAAGACCAAGCTATCACATTTCACAAGACTTCAGTATTGAGAGAACAACCTACCACTGGCTACAGACCCTGGGCCCCTACCAGGTACCTCCAGCTAGCTCCTGGCCTGCTCCCCGAGTGCTTCTCTGGGCTACAAAAGAACCAGATCCCGGGAGAGGAAGAAGTCAACCTATGACCCAGCATAAAGTCTCACTTCCAAAATCCTCGGGTCCTGCCTCTTCCCCAGTGAATGAAGGGGGATGATCCACTCCCTTCAGGTCCCAAAGTCTGCAGGAGTATGACCACAGTAACAATGCTAGTTAATACTGATATAGTGTTTAGCGTATGGCAGGCCTTAGGGTATGTTCTAAGTGCTTTACATATAATAATTTAATTTTCACAACAACCCTATAAAGTAGGTACTCTTACTACCTATTTTCCTCATGAGAAAGCTGAGAAGTTAAGTACCAGAGCAGATTTACATAGCTACCTAGTTCCATAAGAAACCCTGAGCCCAATACTGATTGGAAGAGAAGCACCTTAGAGCAGGATGTCATTTTCCAAGAGCTCACCCTCCAAATTAGAAAAACGAAGCACAGTTCCTCTGGTTTTCAACTTCCCCAAGGTCTCATATAACTAAGTTAGTCCATGTGTACAACATGGAGTTGAATTCTGTCTCTTTTTAAAAAACATTTCCTTCCTCCTACCAAGTTGGCATAGGCCTGGGTGGCATCTCAGTGACCTCTTACTTGGTCTTGGTGCCCTCCAGTCTGTGAGTGACAATGGGAGAAAAATGGCATCTCCAAGAGGAGACCAGGAAGTTGGGCTTGGACCAGAAAGTGCCAAAGACATTCTCAGGACAGAGCATTTCAAAGATGTTAAAGATCCCAGCTTCAAGACTGCCCAGTTGTGTGTCCTTGGGCAATCACTTACCTTCTCTGTTTCCTTACCTGTAGAACAGTGTTATATATACAGTGCCTGCCATATATATAGTTGTTAAGAAGCAGTATATTGTTGTAGGTTGCGATCACTTATGAACTCTGGACAGCAAAAACAGGATCAAAACAAATTTATTACGGCCGGGCCAGATGGGAAAATACAACAGGTCCCGAAAGTCTGGCCCCGAACAAGCTTTGGGAATGTCTTATGTAGGCTGTATCAACCACTCGGGTTGCAAAGGGTGGCAATTTGAAAGGGCGGGCACCAATCACACAATCCTGAAGAATTGTAAAATATAACTTGTTGACTCTAGCTAGTTGAAAGCTGAATCATGTTGTTTACAATATTAGTCTTTTATCTAGTTCGAACAGGATGAGGGGCCCGAGAATGGGGAAGGGTGTTTATGCCAAGCAGGTTTACAGAAGCTCAAACAAGCAGTTAAGAGTGAGTTTTATCTCTCGGTAATTCAGCAAATGTGTTTTTTTTTTTAATTTTTTTTTAATGTTTTATTTATTTTTGAGAGAGAGACAGAGCATGAATGGGGGAGGGGCAGAGAGAGAGGGAGACACAGAATCGGAAGCAGGCTCCAGGCTCTGAGCCATCAGCCCAGAGCCCGACGCGGGGCTTGAACTCACGGACCGCGAGATGGTGACCTGAGCTGAAGTCGGACGCTTAACCGCTTAACCGACTGAGCCACCCAGGTGCCCCTCAGCAAATGTGGTTTTAAGCAGAACTAATATTTAGGGAACAGGAGCAGCACTTCTATGAGAGCCCAAAACAAACACTGGTTCAGCATCTCATACTCTGGGGTCCTTCTAAGCTTACATAAGTCATAGTTTACTCTTGGGCTACAGGAGGCTAGCTATGTTTGCCCTTTACAATATCAATATATGCAGACTACTTAGAACAGAACCTGCCACAAAATAAGCACCATAAAAGTGCTCACTATTGTTAATTATCATTATAGATAATATTATCATTGTAGTTTCAGTCAGGACTTCTGGAACAAAGACACACCCCCTTTTGCACAGGATCCAAAAATGAGAATGGTAGTTGGGCTACTATTACTTCTAGATCTTTTTCAGGGACTGTGAGTAATCCCTAAGAACCTCTGATAATTCAGGTATCTCCAGGTTCATTCCTATCTCTCTGGCAGCTCAGCAGTGTACCTGCACACACACATTTTATGCATCCATTTAAATCTTCCATCTGTGAAAGGAACTCACTGACATTAAAAACATTAGCATTATTTATGGCAAGTTCAAAAGGTGAATTTCTTTGATACAGAATATGTTCCAATGGTAAGCAAAAATTCCACAAAAGATTTTAAGATGACACTAGATCTAAGGAGGGGAGGTGGTCTCTGGATATCACTGAAAGGATAAGCAAATTCAACCACCAAATATGATTTTTTGTTTTGCCTGCAAATTTAGGAAAAAACAAACCTCCTAAAACCTAATTCTGAGGAGGCAAGTGTGTAAAGAGCTCTATACTTATGGTTGTGGGCTTCACACTCTCAAAAAACAAATAAACATTTAAAAAAAAAAAAGACTCAGACACTTAACTGAGCCATCCAGACACCCCTACAATAATTTATTTTATAACTTCCTTACTTTGGCCTTCAGGTTTTTGTTTTTCAATCTTTTACTTTTAAAAATGCTGCAGTGAATGACATTTTCATACAGCATTTCATGGGTGTGTAATTTCTAGAGTAGAACTGATGCAGCAAAGTACCACACTGCCAAGTACCTCTTTGGAGGTTGAGAGGGTCTGCGCTCCCAACAGCAGGGCAAAGTGAGGGCTTTCCCCCCTGTTCTTATGCTCACAATCTGTTACCAAAGTTTTTGATACTTGCTATTATGATAAGACAAAAATGGTATATCTGTGTTTTTAGGGTTTGCATTTTTAAAATTTTTTTTAATGTTTATGTATTTTTGAGAGATAAAGAGAGACAGAACTTGAGTGGGGGAGGGGCAGAGAGAGAGAGACACACGTAATCTGAAGCAGGCTCCAGGCTCTGAGAAGTCAGCACAGAGCCTGACAAGGGGCTGAAACCCACGAACTGCAAGGTCATAACCTGAGCTGAAATCAGATGCTTAACCAACTGGGCCACCCAGGTAACCCTCGTGTATAGCACTTTTAATATATCATGCCACTCCCTTCTAGCTTACCAAGTTTCTGTTGAAAAATCTCCTGTAGGTTTATGGGTTTTCTGTTGGTAGTTGCTGATTTTTTTGTCCTGTGGCTTTTAAATTTTTTTCTTTATCACCATATTTTGCAAATTTAATTACAAATATTTTGGTGTGGGTCTGTCTTTGTTCATTCTGATGGGAGTTCTCTGTGCCTTCTGGATCTGGATATCTGGATCTATTTCCTTCCCTGGATTAAGGAAGTTTTCAGCTATCATTTGTTCAAATAAATTTCCTGCCCGCACCCTTTCTCTCTCTTCTTCATCTGGGACTCCTATAATATGAATATTATTAGGTTTGATGCAGTCACTGAGTTCCCTAGGTCTATTCTTGTTTTTGCACAATTCCTTTTTCTCTCTTTCATTCAGCTTCATAACTTTCCACTATTCTGTCTTCTCAGTCATTAATTTGTTTCTCTGCTTCTTAGCCTGCTGTTCATTCCATCAAGCATGTTTTCATTTATTATGCCCTTTATCTCTGCTATGTTATTCCTATCTCTGTATCAAAGGGTCCCACTCACGTCTTCCACTTTTTCCTCAAGTCCAGTGAGTTTTCTTATGATCATTGCTTTAAATTCTCTATCAGGCATCTTACTTACATCTCTTTCACTTAGATCTCTGGCCATGCCCTTGTCCTGTTCTTTAATTTAGGATAAATTGCTCTTTCTCCTCATTTATGTGTCTGTTTATGTAGATTAAGAAAGTCAGCTATGTTTTCTGCTCTTGAAAGTAGTGACTTTACGAAGAGGTCCTGGAGTGCCTGCCCTGTAGTATAGTGTCTTCTGTTCACCAGAACCTGGCACTTCAAGTGAATATCCTATGTGTAATGCTTATTGCCCTATTGGGTCTCAGTCACTTTTCCTTCAGTGCAGTTGTTCTTTGCTGACAGTCTTCCTGTTGTGGGCTATGCTTAGTCTCTATAGTGTTAGTAGGACCCAGGCAGGCCAGCTCTGAGGGGGTGTGTCTGCTGTGGAATTTGGGAGTGGGGCAGAAATGTAAGCAAAATTTGAATTGGGCCACTAGTCCTATGACAGATCCCTGGAAGTGTTGCAGTGGCTGGAGGCTAAGTGCCAGGGCAGCCATGTGCACAAGGCTGGGTATGGCGCATATCAATGGCCAGGTATGGTGTGGGACAGTGGCTGGAGAGGCTCAGCTGGGCGTAGCATGGAGGCTGGGCAGGATGTGCTGTGGCATCTGTGCACCATGTGACTGGGTGGGATGCTGGCATGGCTTTAATAAAATTTACCCCAAGCCCAGGGCCGAGGCCAGCAGGCTTGGAGTGGGCTAGTCTTTAGGAGAACTTGTGGGCTTGGCACACTGCTGGAAAGTTAGGTAGCAAGTGTTTGTGCAGCCCTGTCTCCCACAGGTGACTCTGTGTTTATGTTGGGGCTGGGGAAGAAAAATGACACCTGCCAGCTCCCCTGTTTTTGGAGAAATCTCCTAACACACTCTGAAAGCAGTGTGAACATATCTGTCTCCCATTTGCCCCTGGTGTTGCGATAACTGTTGTTTTCATGTTGCCTCTCCACACAGGCTGCTGTCTCTTTAAGGGTGGCAACCCAGCTATCACTCACCCTCCCAGCCTGCCCAGTGTTGAGAGAGCTGACTTCAAGTTCCAGGCCCCAAGTCCCACTGTTTTTACAAACTCAAGCAATTCTGCCCCTCTGTGTTTTTTTGTTTTCTGTTTTTACTTTTTATTTAAATTTTAGTTAACATACAGTGCAGTATTGGTTTCAAGAGTAGAATTCAGTGATTCATGACTTTACATACAACACCCAGTGCTAATCACAAGTGCCTTCCTTAATACCAATCACCCGTGTGGCCCATCCCCCACACACCTCCCCCATCAACTCTCAGTTCTCTGTCATTAAGAGCCTCTTGTTTGTTTCCCTCTCTTCTCTTTCCCCCCCTTCTCCTATGTTCATCTGTTGTTTCTTAAATTCCACATATGAGTAAAATCATATGGTATTTGTCTTTCTCTGCTGACTTATTTCACTTAGCATAATACACTCTAGTGTGCCCCATGTGAGCTCCTGCTGTGAGGGTCCATTTCTCTGCCTTTTCCATGCACATAGCTCCCTCACTAAGGGCAGCCTCCCTCTACCTTTCTGAATTTCCTAACCTTTCAGCTGCAGTTTCTTCTCCATATTTGGTTGTGGAGTTTGTTCTTCCAGTCTTCAGATTGCTCTCTGGTTTATTGACTTGTATGTGGATGATATCTGGTTATAAGTATGGGATGGGGTGAGCTCAGGGTCCTCCTAGTCCACCATCTTTCCAAGCTCCTCCAATTTACCCTTTTTGATATAAAAAACAAATATTTTTTCCATTAGTCATTTCTTTTTTTTTTTTTTTTTTTTTACTTATGGTGGTTTTGCCATACAAAAATATTTTATTTCTATGTATATGAATTACTCTTTATTTTTATGATTTCTGGATTTTGTGTTATGGTAGAAAAGAA
>NW_026057577.1:5716453-5785484 GCF_023721935.1 Panthera uncia | reverse complement strand
TTTTTCCTTAATGCTTCATAGTTGTCCTTATACCACCTGTTTCCCACTGATTTGAAATGCTACCTTTATCAGATACTAAACACTTATTTAGGTTTATTTTTAGGCTTTGTGTCCTAGAATTACACCAGTTTGTTAATATGCTGTAATAGTACCCCACCGCCCCCCTCCCCGTGGTCACTTGTATTTTTTTTCCTAGGCATTTCCTAGCTAGAAACAATCTTCATTTTTCCACATGAACTTTAAAATCAATTGTGTGTTGCTTAAGAAGATTTTGTTGCTATTGTTTACTGGGATCATAGTTAAATATTGATCTAGAGAGAACTGACATCATTCTGATACCGAATCTTTCCACTCATGCAAATAGTGCATCCAAGAATCTTTCCATAAGTTTAGTTCATCTTTTGCTTTTTTTCATTTTCCAGCTGCAGTAGGAAATAATGATAGTGATGGGTTACATCCTTGTCTGATTCTTTATTCTTCTTGCCAACTATTCCAAGACTTACATACAACACCCAGCGCTCATTACAACTGTCCTCCTTAATACCAATCACCCATGTACCCCACCCCCATCCACCTCCCCCATCAACTCTCAGTTTGTTCTCTGTAGTTAAGAGCCTCTTGTTGTTTCCCTCTCAAAAAGCTTTTGCACACTATTTTTAGAGCACTGAATCATATTTTTTAAAGAGACTCAGTTGGGAAGAACCTCTTTCCAACAGAAAGATTGGTTAACAACGGAAGAGTTAAGGAGATCATAGTTCAGTGGAATATCACAGAGTTGTTACATGGAAAATTGTATGGTATAATATTTGTAAAAACACCATAAAAATTGCATCTATAGTGCTATTACAACCATCTGAAAAAGATCTGCAAATTGGCAACAGAAAAGGAAGTTAGACATTAATAGTGGTTGTCACTAGGTAGCAGGATTAAAAGTAGTTAGTTTTCCTAATTTTTCTTTCTTTTCCAAATTATAGTGAGCTCGGTACATATGTTAAAATGGGAGGGGAACTTTTATTTTAATAATTTGTGACCCAATTCAATGACTAAAAAAGGAGTTGGAAGTAAGCCCCTGTGGGCATAGCTTAACATTAATCTGTACTTGAACTACTTCAAAGGAGACAGATGAGCTGGAAAGCAAGAGCAACCTCAGGAGGTCATAGCTGTACCTATTGGGTTCTTAGAGCCGCGTTGTCAAATAGAACGTAATGTGAGTCTTGTGACTTCCAATTTTTTGGTATACACATTTAAAATAAAAAGAAACAGGTGGAATTCATTTTAATTATATATTTATTTTACTTAACCCAAATAAAACCAAAATATTATTTCAGCATCTAATTAACATTAAAAATATCATTTTACATTCTCTTTTTCTACTAAATCTTAGATATCAGATGTGGATTTTATTATTTTTTTTAATTTTTTTTTTTCAATGTTTTTTATTTATTTTTGGGACAGAGAGAGACAAAGCATGAACGGGGGAGGGGCAGAGAGAGAGGGAGACACAGAATCGGAAACAGGCTCCAGGCTCCGAGCCATCAGCCCAGAGCCCGACGCGGGGCTCGAACCCACAGACCGGACCGCGAGATCGTGACCTGGCTGAAGTCGGACGCTCAACCGACTGCGCCACCCAGGCGCCCCCAGATGTGGATTTTATATTTACAGCACATCTTAATTTAGATTAGCCACATTTCATGTGCTTAATAGTCATATATAAATGATGGCTTCCATATTGATCAGTGCAGATCTACACACTCTGCTCTGATTTGTAGATACCCATAAAACACAGGTACTGGAAAAGGGTAGTGTGTGTGTGTAGACACAGGCCAAACAAAAGGTGTCTAAAGTGTGACAAAGCTCATGGAGGAAAAACCATTAGTTAAAGTAAAAATCACCTTAATTAAGATGATTTATGTGGCTTCCCAATGATCCCCCCACCCCCCACCTCCACCCCCCACTACCTTTCATTGAGCAAAACCTCCCAACCTGGACATAAACATTAGGCACCTTGCTGCCTAAAGAGAAAAATCCAGTCTTCCCTGCCATGGGTGGCAGGCTAACTAACACCGACAACCTTTAATCTGGTTATGTGAATTCTTCTGGCGGCACTGCCTGCAGCAACTTCTACAGCAATGCTGTCCAATACAGAGGACATTAGCTACGTGTGGCTATTGAAATTAAATGTGATTAAAAATTCAGATCTTCAACGACACTAGTCACATTTCAAATGCTCTGTATGTTGGCCAGGCTATACCGATTGGGGTAGATGTAGGGGAATCAACTCTCAATTCTTAACTCCAGCAAGTGCTTTTCCCTAAACCTGTGCTGCGTTCAGAAGGGCCTGGGGCCCTGCTCCTTCCTATGGTCTCCCTTCTTCTCTAACAGAACACACCTCACACTGGCCCAGACTCACTCTGAGTTGCGCCTTCTTGCATGGAGCCGAAGCAGATCAAGAACCCATTGCTACAAGGAAGCACCTTCTATTCCATTTGCCTTGCACCTACATAAAGAATAAAAACTGGACACAGAATTGATGCTGAATACCGGCTCACTACAGCGATAAGTGAAATTCACCCAAGTACTTTGCATAACTTGAACTGTTTTCAAATATCGATCTTATTAAAAGTTTGCTTCCAAAACATTTTACCTTTAGTCTAAGAACTGATCATTGAAATTTAGCAATACATATAATTTTGCTAATAATCCAGAAAACAACACTTGAGTGAGAAAAATACGTAAACTTCTGATTCCGTTACGAAGATGGATGCTAGAGAAAACAATACAATTTAAAGCATTTAACTTTTTTACATTAGGCTAACAGTGAGAATGAAAATATTTCAGGTGAGAATAAAAATCTCATGAGGGACATAAAATATAGGTTCAAGGAAAAATCTGAAATGATGTAAATTTTCCGTTAAAAGCGAATGATAGTAAATTGTGGATTCAGAGTCCATTGTATTCGTCTAAAATAAGAGGTTTTGTTTTTTTAAATGTCAGCACAGTGTGCCAAAAATTTTTCTTTGCAATTACGTAAACCTAAGATGAAAAATATGCAGATGTTACTTAAAAAAAAAAAAAAAAAAAAAGGATCTCTTTCAAAAGTCCTTCCAGGCCGGGGTTCCAGCCCGGTCCTGGGGCGCTTCCGCCGCGCCCAGCGTTCCCAAAGCCCAGGCGCTTCGCAGGACGCTCTTCCGGGCCGCCGCGTCTGCCCCCGGCCTACCTCTCGGAGGGGGCGGACGGAGCCCACCGACTCGACGCTCAGCTCCGCCTCCTCCCGGGGGCGGCCCTGCGCCTCACTCTGTAAAGTGTTCCGTGTTCAGGTAGAGTCGTTAGGTGTTTATTCTACCTAGCCCCTCATTTGCCTTACTGTCATCCCCACCCTGGAATATGAAGTCCACAAAACCTGGAAGCGTCTCCTCCGGTCTCCCGGCTGCGGCCCCAAACGGGCTACAAAGCAGTACAGAAACTAGCTTCGCCCCGCGCCCACGCCCTCCGAACGCACCACGGGTCACGTGCCCGAACGGAGAAATATCATCGAGTCCGTCCTCCAGCCTCCCAGAGAGGACTCGGAAGTGCCCTAGAGCCAGCGCGGGCCCTTCCGGCCGGGCCGTCCGTGCTTTTATCCCGCCGGCGGCCGGGCTCCCGCGGAGCCGCTACACAGCTAGTACGTGAGTTCGCGGCTGCCCGCGCTTCCGCCCCGGGCCCTCGCCTGCCACGCCCTTCCCTTAGTGGCCAAGTCTTGGCTGCCCCTTGGGTCTTGGGCGGGATATGGAGGGAAGCGTTCCCCCTTCCTATACACACCTCAGGAGGCAGGTTCCGGGGGGAGTGGAGCGGAGGGAAGACCTCAGGCCAGCCGAGGGGTGTGGGGCGTGCCCCTGGAACAGGCTGGTCTCTCTCTGGGCCCCAACTCCAGCCGTCCGAGCGGCCAGAGCCGGGTTGGGGTTGCCCAGCGTCCGGAGAAAGACTGGGGCCTGGCTCTTGTCTTTCTGTACTATTCGCTGCTTTCTCGGGCCGGAGGGGAGTCCTGGACATGAGCCCGTTAAAATAATTCCCCTGGAGTGACTCCCCCTTACAGTTAAGTTTGGCCCTAGGACGTGAGAGTGATTACGAGCGTTAGAGGGACCCCTAGGGGTGATCTGCTTCAGTACTCCCCTCCCCTCTTCCCCCCCCCCTCCACTTCCCTTGATTGGGAAGTTGAGAGGTTGCAGCCACAGGTGCGGATCCAGCCCCGGGGAGGAGCTTCCAGACCCTTGCTCTGGGGAAGCTCACCCGTGTACCGACTGGGGTACGACCAGAGGAGGTGGCTTGCCGTGGACTCTGAAAGTTGAGGAGTTGACTAGGTAGGGGGAATATGGAAGAGGCTTCTAGACTCAGGGACAACCGGGATGTGAAAGATGAACGGGAAGTGCCAGGGCTGGGTGTGCTGCTCTAAAAACGTTTAGACTAGGTGGCCACTAGGTTGTTTTCTATTTGAAAGCCCGAGGGTTTTGTTTTGTTAATAATTTTCTAAATATGTTTACTAATATATTTAATACTCCTATGGTTTAGATGTTTAATATAAGCAGTTATCAGTGACAAGGTTTGCTCCCGCTCAGTCATCTTCTCATGCCCAAACCCCTAGACAGTTACATTTGTTAGAGTGTAACCATCCAGTTTGTTTATGCAAATACTGGGCAAATGTGAATGTAGTTAGTTCCCCTTTTTTCACAGAGGTGATAGGGTATGCTCCAAAGTTCTGTCCCCTTGCTTTTTTCCTTCTACTGTATTTTAGGCATCATCAGAATACAAAGAGCTTTGAAAACAACAACAAAACAGCACTGTGGTAACAGATTGACTATTGTTTGAGTGTTTTTAATATTCCATAATTTTTTAGATCTGTTTGGAGCCATTTGGGTTGTTTTCAATTTTTTGTTACTTCATCAATGATGCACTCAATGAGGTTCTACTAGGACATACTTTAGCAAGGGTTTTTAAAGAAGAGATCAGTCAAAATAATTTTTGTTTTACATTAACTCAGCCAGTTACTGGTAAATTGTTAAACATGCCAAATCATTATTATAACAGTTCGTGTAGAGTGCTTAAAGAACAAATAAGACCAAGTAGGTTTTCTCTCCTGATCTTGTGTTTATGATGCTTATTAGCTTTATGCTAGCCTAATAATCTAATTCTGTTAATGACTCCCTTCCAGCCAGTCTCTGCCCATTTAGCTTCAGAAAATCTCTCAGTCTCCCTTTCAGAATCTCCTCTGCTTACCTTTTTCCTCAGGATGACTAGATATCTCTTCACCACTACCAGGTATGAGAATGTTCTATTTCATTTTTTACTTTAAGGAAAAATCACCTTTCATCATTATTTCTACTTTTAAGCCATAGAACCAACTCATGTTAACTGTTTACAATGCTGATATTCATAAACTAAATGCAATAATAACTAAAGCACACATATTGTCTCTCTTCATCTGTATTCCTTGATTCCATCTTTCATCTGTCTCATTCTCCAATTTCCTAGGTATTCTTTCTTCTGAATTGGTAAGAATTTTGTGCTCACATGTCTTGTTTTTTTGGTCATTTCCAAGCCAAATATATAAAAAGAACTTAAGGTACAGAATCCTGATGTGACACTTGATGGCAAATAAACTTGTGGAATGTTTGGAAATCTAGAGTAGCTGCTGATGCATGGCTCATTACAGCCTGTTAATAGGCAGGACTTTTTGGCCAGAGTAAGCCACGATTCTTTTGTGAGTTGTCCAGTCTCTTTAAGAAGGGGCATCTGACTCTTTTGTGCAGGGACAGCAAGAATTAAGGGCAGGTTCTTATTATGTGCAGAGGCTTTTTTGGGCATTGGTAGAGCATGAATGACAAGTACCAAGGAGTTCAGAGGTGGTAGGATGTGTAATTTGGAAGGAGCAGATGGCATTCTAAAGCTAGCACTTTTGACTGATGTTACCAGACTGTTGGGTCATGCTTCCTGCTGACAACTAGAGAGGAGTTAGAGAAGAATTTAAATTCCATTTAGTTAACGTACAGTGTAATATTAGTTTCAGGTATACAATTTAGTGATTCAGCACTTG
Source organism: Panthera uncia (assembly GCF_023721935.1). Classification (NCBI taxonomy): domain Eukaryota; kingdom Metazoa; phylum Chordata; class Mammalia; order Carnivora; family Felidae; genus Panthera; species Panthera uncia. Next base: position 5,779,417 of record NW_026057577.1, on the reverse strand, counting down.
CATACATCACCCTGTGCTCATCATGACAGGTGCGCTCTTTAAGCCCCGTCATCCCTCCATTGCCCCCATCCCTCATCCCTCTCCCTTCTGGTAACCGCCAGTTTGTTTTCTTTAAGAGTCTGTTTCTTGAACTTTTCTTTTCTTTCATCTCCGCCCCCCCCCCTTCTCTCTCTCTTGCTCCTTTGCCCATTTATTTTGTTTCTTAAATTCCACATAGGAATGAAATCATGTGATATTTATCTTTCTCTGACTGACTTATTTCACTTAGCGTAATACTCTCTAGCTCCATCCATGTCATTGCAAATGGCAAGATTTCATTCTTTTTTATGGCTGAGTAGTATTCCGTTTTATATGTATACCACATTTTCTTCATCCATTCATCAGTGGACAGACACTTGGGCTGTTTCCATAATTTGGCTATTGTAGATAATGCTGCTGTAAACATGGGGGTGTATGTATCCTTTTGAGTTAGTATTTTTGTATTCTTTGGGTAAATACCTAGTACTGCAATTGCTGGATCATAGGGCAGTTCTATTTGTAACTTTTTGAGGAACCTCAATACTGTTTTCCATAGTGGCTGCACTAGTTTGCATTCCCACCAACAGTACAAAAGTGATCCCCTTACTCTGCATCGTCCCCAACACCGTTGTTTCCTGAGTTGTTAATCTTAGCCATTCTGGATGATGAGTGATGTTGAGCATCCTTTCATGTGTCTGTTGGCCATCTGTGTGTCTTTGGGAAAATGTCTATGCCTGTCTTCTGCACATTTTTTAATTTGATTATTCATGTTTTGGATGTTAAGTTTCTGTATATGTTTTGGATACTAACTCTTTATCCATACATAGGTAATTTGCAAATACTTTCTTCCATTCTGTAGGTTGCCATTTAGTTTTGTTGATTGTTTCCTTTGCTGTGCAGAAGCTTTTTATCTTGATGAATTCCCAATAGTTTATTTTTGCTTTTGTTTTTCTTGCCTCAGGAGACATATCTGAAAATAAGTTGCTATGGCCAATGTCAAAGAAGTTAGTACTTGTGTTCTTCCTTAGGATTTTTATGGTTTCCTGTCTCACATTTAGGCCTTTCAAATCCATTTTGAATTTATTTTTGTGTATGGTGTAAGAAAGTGGTCTACTTTCATTTTTTTGCACGTTGCTGTCCAGTTTTCTAACACCATTTTTCGAAAAGATTGTCTTTTCCCCCTTTGGATATTCTTTCCTGCTTTGGCAAAGATTAATTGACCGTATAATTGTGCGTTCATTTCTGGGTTTTGTATTCTGTTCTGCTGATCTGTGTGTCTGTTTTTGTGCCAGCACCATAACTGTTCTGTTTCCTGGAGCTTTTTAATATTCCTTGAAGTCCAGAATTGTGCTGCCTCCAGCTTTGCTTTTCTTTTTCAAAGTTATTTTGGCTATTCAGGGTCTTTTGTAGTTCCATACAAATTTTGGGTTTGTTTGTTCTAGCTCTGTGTAAAATGCTATATTTTGATAGGGCACATGAGTCTTCTTGATTGGCTTTAGTAACCTCCTCCCAGACTTCAGGACTCGGTTCTCTCTAATTCATTTGCCCACTGAAACTAGTATGAGTGATCTTTTTTCTTTTAATTTTTTATTATGAAAAAATTTAAACATACAGGAAAGTAAAATAGTACAATAAATTTCATATACCCATAGATCAGCTTAAATAATTATTTTAATTCTGCTACATTTGTTTCATCTTTCCCTTTGTATTTTTCCTTTATTAAAGTTTTTTCAAGGAAACTTCAGACATAATGCCATTACATTCTAACATACTTTCAGTCTACAAACAAAAATGACACTTCTAACAGCCACAGTGCCATTATCATACCATCCTAAATTCTGATTCCTTGATATTATCTAATAAAGGTTGGCAAACTGCTCAGTGCTGCATTCTTGTAGGCGATGTGTCCTCAGGATGTCACTTCGGGAAGCACATAATGTCAATCTGCCTCCATTGGTGATATTAATTTACCACAGTTGGCCAAGACATTGTCTAATTTCTCTACTGTATAATTACTATTTTTCCCTTTCAGTCTGGGGTGAATATTTTAAGATTGTGCATATGTACTGCACCTTCTCAAAATTTCCCGTAGATTTAGAATCCAGTGATAATTCTGCCCTGATCCAGTCTTTGCTCTGATAGTTGCAGAATACTAATTTATTTTCAACTCTACTGTTTTCTCCACATATACTAACTGGCCCTGGCATTCTCCTGTAAGTAAGCAGCTTCTCTTTCTCCCCTGTTTATGTATGGACTCACGAAATCCCATTTTCAATGGTATGTAATTCATTACTGTACATAATTATTATGGAGCCTAAAATGCATGGCCAAGCTGGCTTGTGGTCTTATGACATGTCCTGTCATTTTTAAGCATCTCCTTACTTGTTGGCATAACAAGATGCCCCAGCTCACCTTGTGTGTATCCTGCCCTAGCCTAGAATCTGCCATTTCTCTGAGGAGCTATAGTTCCTTTTAGTAGGTAATGGTCGTAGAGACTAAGAACAGGGTGCTGGATGTGCTTATTACCACTAAGATATTTTTTACTTCTTGGCTTTTCAGCAGAGAGCTAGGGAATATGTGAATTCCTGTGAATACACAGACATGTGCACACACACATATATATGTTTAGAAATCATGAATTCACACTGATCTCTGATTCATCCCTACAGGTTCTTTCTTGTCTTCCCCTATTCCATATTTTTAGGTCTCCTCTTCCTCCAGGAGAGCCTTGGCTTGCAACTAAATCAACATATTTACTCAATCCCCCACCACATCTAAAATTGTTTCAAAATTACTTTGCCAACAGGGCACCTTGGGTGGCTCAGTCAGTTAAGCTTCTGACTTCAGTGCAGATCATGTTTGTGAGTTCGAGCCCTGCATTGGGCTCTCTGCTGTCAGCACAGAGCGTGCTTTGGATCCTCTGTCCCCCTTTCTCTCTGCCCCTCCCCTGCTTGTGCTCTCTCTCAAAAATAAACATTAAAAAATTATAATAATAATTTTTAAAAAATTACTTTGCCCAATCTTTGCAGAAAACAAACCTGCTTAAAAAGTGTTCAGTTGTTGACAATAAATTTCATATATTAAAAAAAAAAAAAAAGTGTTGTTTTCAGTGCTTCCCCACCACCCCCTCCTTCCCAAGACTGAAAAGTATATAGTCACATATTATGTAATAATTGTGTGCCTAAGTTACATGGGTTAGTTGTTTGTTTCTTTTTGTTCCCTTCCTCAGGTTACAGTTTGTTTTTGTTCCCTTCCTGTGGTTACAGTATTCATGTCAAACACAAATGAGTTCATTTGTTTCCATTTGCTTTCTGGTTTAGCTGCTTTTCCTTTTTGTAATTCTCACTGATTTAATTTTAGTCATGATAATATGCAGCATATTATCATGCTTCCATAAGTAAAAACTGTGCAAAAAGCTGTTCTTAGAGTGTCTGTCTTCCCTATAATTTTGCACTGTCCTCCCCACTCCTCCATTTACAGGTAATGGGGCTTTACTGATTTCTGGCTTCTCATTACTATGAAGATAAGCAGATATATGCTCATTTTCTTATTTTTCTTCCTTATATATAAAATGTAGCATGTATGCTTTTTTCCTCTTTACATCTTGAAAATTGCTCCCTCTCAATCAATTTATAGAGATGTTCCTAATTTTTTTTAGTACTCCATTGTGATTATGTGCCATAGTTTATTTAATAGATCTTCTATGCTTGGATGTTTAGGTAGTTTTCCAAATTCTGTAGTTACAAATAATGCTACCATGAATAGCTTTGTGCACATATGCTTTTTTGTATTGTTGGAAGTGGATCTTCAGTATAAATTCCTAAATGGGATTTCTGGATTGAAGTGTAAATGCACACAGTTGTGTTAGATATTGGCCAATGCCCCTCAACAGGGCTTATGCCAATTTGCATTCCCATTAACATATGAGAGTGCCTGTTTCCACAGCAGCCTCACCAACAGAGTGTATTGTCAAGCTTTTAATACAACAGATGAGAAATGGTATCTTAGTGTAGTTCTCATTTGCATTTCTCTTATGAGTGACATTGAAAACATGTTTGCAGGACATTTTAATATTTCTTTTTGTGAATTGTTCATTCTTGCAAATTTTTCTCTTGAACATTTTTCTGTAGGAATTTTAGTCTATATTTTTCAACTTTTGAAAATTTTTTGTATGAGAGATATTAGCCCCTCTATATGATGCACATGGTAAATATTTTCTTTCATTTTTGCCATTTCTCAATTTTGCTTATAGCATTTTTGACATGTAATTTGTATTTATACAAATTTATCAATCTTCTCTTATTGCATATGAGTCATAGTTTGAAAACTTTTTCTGTAATCAGATTATAGAAACATTCACTCATGTTTCCTTCTAGTATTTGTATGGCATCACATTTTTATAATTAGAGATCTGCTGTATTTGGAGTTTATTCTTGAGTATGGTGTAAAGAATGAATCTGATTTTATCTTTTTCCAATGGTTTTATAGTTGTTCCAACACTATTCTAAATACCATCTTTGCCTCAATAATTTGATCTGACATCTTTATCATATGCTTGATTTCTGTGTGTAATTAGGACTATTTTTGGACTTTCTATTCTATTCCATTTGGCCATACACCAGTACCATGCTGCTTTATTTATAGAGGCTTTTTGGTATATTTTAATACCTAATATGGCTAGTCCCCCCCTTATAGCCCTTCCTTTTTTGTTTTTCTCTATCAAGTTTTGTGTGTTTATTTATTTTTTTAACTTTAAGTAGGCTCCATGCTCAATGTGGGGCTTGAACTCATGACCCCAAGACCAAGAATTGCATGCTCTACCAGCCAGGTGCCCCTTTTATGTTTATTTTAGAGGATTTGGCTTTATGGCTATAGGAACTTGAACATCTTTCTTTCCTGAGGGCTGAAGATGAATAGAGGTGGATGGGCCAAGGCCAAAGGGAATGATGGAGCATGGTCCCTGATAAAAGATGTGCTGCAGCTGATGATTATGGGATTCCACTGCCTGCCCTCACATTTCAGCAACATGAACTACTCTGCCCAAAGTAGTAGAGACAAGTAGAGTACTTTCAAGAGGAACAAAGAAGCCCTGCTTGAGCCCTAAAATCTGTTCTAGGAAGGAATTTACCTTTCCTGAGTCCTGTGCTTTATACCCAGGTTCCAACTCCAATCAAATAACCCGACCTCAGTAAGTAGTAATAATTATGCATATAGCACTCACCAAGTAGTTGGCATTGTTCACAACACTTTATATATGTTATCTCACTTAATATTCATGTCAGCCCCATTGCCCTCATTTTACAGATGAGGAAACTGGCACAAAGAGGGTAAATCACTTTCTTGAGATCATGCGGTTAAGTATTTGAATCCAGGTAGTAGTATTTCCTTTGCTTGGTGGTTTGCATTTTAGCTTCTAATCTTTGATATGCTCTGACTGCTGTTAGTCTGTTCATAAAGTAAAAATGATGCATCTTTGCCTGGCAGGCTGGATGGAGCATGCTCTTCCATGTAGAATTCCTCCCTGACTACCCACTTTCCAGGGTCAGGTTTTCCTTGGAGGGAAAGTCCAGCAGGCCAAACCAACTCCACGAAGCTGTAGTTTGCTTTCTTTCTCATGTCTCTCATGACTGTCTTCATGTTTTCATTACCGTCTCCCGAGTACCTCCACCTAGGTGCTAATTTCTTCTCTTTTTTTTTTAGCTTTATCTGTTTAGTTCTGCTGATTATGTATTCTTACCTTTTGTCTTATTAATCTTTCTGTTTCCTCTTATTCAGAGATTTGTTCTACCCTCTGTTTTTTCATGACTAGGTGATGATCGTCTGTGGTCCTGTGCATCATTTCAACCCATTTCATTTGCCCTCCTGCTAAACTGTCATGCAAGAATAGAAAAGCTCTTTGTTCCATTGAAAATCCAAGGCTCTAACATTTTAACATCAGCTCCACAGGGGTAGAAATCTTGGCATGTCCCTTTTTGTTCCCTGCAGTTAAAAATGGTACCTATCACACAGCATGCAGTCAGTAAATATTTGTCAAGTGAATGAGTGAATTTGGATGTAATTTTTCCAGTGTCTTCTAAACAAAGTGAACAGGTATCATTTTCGTTTTCTTGATTTAGTGTCACATTTGAAGACGAGGGGCACTGAGAATGAGGAATCACCTGAAAAGTATGAAAATGATGGAAATGCAGAATCTGTGTGGCCAAAAGTGGAAGGTTTTCACAAGGATCATATACAGGAATCTAAGGTTGGTGAAACTTGTGATTGGGATAGCAAGGTAGAAAGTCAATTGGAAAATCCGGAGGGAAAAAGGAGGATGGAAGACAAAAGTGGCACCAGGGAAAAGATTGGCAAAGCCAAGAACACAGCAAATATAAAGATGGAACAGGAAGATGAGGCATCTGAGAAAAGCTTGTATCCAAGCTCAAAACATATTACACACCAGAATGTCCCTATAGAACAGATAAGCAGTGAACAAGACAAATGTGTGGAGAACCTTAATGGAAACTCTCATCCTGGTCTACAGCAGAAAACCAGTGCTGCTAAGAAATCACACAGATGTGAGGAGTGTGGGAAATCGTTCAAATACAATTCGCGCCTTGTTCAACATAAAATTATGCATACTGGGGAAAAACGCTATGAGTGTGATGACTGTGGAGGGGCTTTCCGGAGTAGCTCAAGCCTTCGAGTCCACAAACGGATCCATACTGGGGAGAAACCGTACAAGTGTGAGGAATGTGGGAAAGCCTACATGTCATACTCCAGCCTTATAAACCATAAAAGCACCCACTCTGGGGAGAAGAACTGTAAATGTGATGAGTGTGGGAAATCCTTCAATTACAGTTCTGTGTTGGACCAGCATAAGAGGATCCACACAGGGGAGAAGCCCTACGAATGTGGTGAGTGTGGGAAGGCTTTCAGGAACAGCTCTGGTCTCAGAGTCCACAAAAGGATCCACACAGGGGAGAAGCCCTACGAATGTGACATCTGTGGGAAAACTTTCAGTAATAGCTCCGGCCTTAGGGTCCACAAAAGGATACACACAGGCGAGAAACCTTATGAATGCGATGAGTGTGGGAAGGCCTTCATTACTTGCAGAACACTTCTAAACCATAAAAGCATCCACTTTGGAGATAAACCTTATAAATGTGATGAGTGTGAGAAATCATTTAATTATAGCTCTCTTCTCATTCAGCATAAAGTCATCCACACTGGAGAGAAACCTTATGAATGTGATGAATGCGGGAAGGCCTTCAGGAACAGCTCAGGCCTTATAGTGCACAAAAGGATCCACACGGGAGAGAAACCTTACAAGTGTGAGGTCTGTGGCAAAGCGTTCAGCTATAGCTCAGGCCTCGCAGTTCATAAAAGCATTCACCCTGGGAAGAAAGCTCATGAATGTAAGGATTGTGGAAAATCCTTCAGCTATAACTCACTTCTCCTTCAGCATAAAACCATTCACACTGGAGAGAGACCTTATGTTTGTGACTTGTGTGGGAAAACATTTAGGAACAATTCAGGCCTCAAAGTCCATAGGAGGCTCCATACTGGGGAAAAACCATATAAGTGTGATGTTTGTGGGAAAGCCTATATCTCACGCTCTAGCCTTAAAAACCACAAAGGAATCCATCTTGGGGAGAAACCCTATAAATGTAGTTATTGTGAGAAGTCTTTCAATTACAGCTCTGCCCTTGAACAACATAAAAGGATTCATACAAGGGAAAAACCTTTTGGATGTGATGAGTGTGGAAAAGCCTTCAGAAATAATTCAGGCCTTAAAGTACATAAACGGATCCACACTGGGGAGAGACCTTACAAATGTGAAGAATGTGGGAAAGCCTACATCTCACTCTCAAGCCTTATAAATCATAAAAGTGTACACCCTGGGGAAAAGCCCTATAAGTGTGATGAGTGTGAAAAAGCTTTCATCACATACCGAACCCTTATAAACCACAAAAAAATCCATCTTGGGGAGAAGCCCTACAAATGTGATGTATGTGAGAAATCTTTTAATTACACTTCACTCCTTTCTCAACACAAAAGGGTCCACACTAGAGAGAAACCTTATGAATGTGACAGGTGTGAGAAGGTCTTCAGAAACAACTCAAGCCTTAAAGTGCATAAAAGAATCCACACGGGGGAGAAGCCCTATGAATGTGATGTGTGTGGAAAAGCCTACATCTCACACTCAAGCCTTATTAACCATAAAAGTACCCACCCTGGCAAGACTCCCTACACATGTGATGAATGTGGAAAAGCTTTTTTCTCAAGCAGAACTCTATTAAGCCATAAAAGAGTCCATCTTGGGGAGAAACCCTTCAAATGTGTTGACTGTGGGAAGTCTTTCAATTACAGTTCACTCCTTTCTCAACACAAGAGGATTCACACAGGGGAAAAACCTTATATATGCGATAGGTGTGGAAAGGCATTCAGGAACAGCTCAGGCCTGACAGTGCATAAAAGGATTCATACGGGCGAGAAACCCTATGAATGTGATGAGTGTGGGAAGGCATACATCTCACACTCAAGTCTTATTAACCATAAAAGTGTCCACCGTGGGCAGCAGCCCTATAATTGTGAGTGTGGGAAATCCTTCAATTACAGATCAGTTCTTGACCAACACAAAAGGATCCACACTGGAAAGAAGCCATACCGATGTAATGAGTGTGGGAAGGCTTTTAATATCAGATCAAATCTCACCAAGCATAAAAGAACCCATACTGGAGAGGAATCTTTAAATGTGATAAATGTGGGAAGTCACAGTGACACATCACAGAAGAGAACTCATGAGGGAGGGAATGCTCTGGAAGGGACCAAGATGAGCATATCTGTAGGAGGCAGAGCTTACCAAGTCTCAACTCAAATGGAAGAAAAACCTTATGAATGTATGAATATCATATGAATATGAGGTATTTGTTCATGGCTTATAATTTACATAGTATAAATGAAACTGAGTACTCTTCAGTATGATCTTCAGTCATAGCCAGCAAGGAAGCCTGCAATGTCAAGGTAGTTGAGCCTTTATGGAACACAAAATAGTTGATACTGGGGATAAAACCTATCAAAGTGACAGAGTATTTGAAAAACCTTCAAAGTAAGCAGACATTTCTGGACATAAAGCACATGGATAAGGAAAGGACTTCACTTAGAAGTCATATAGTCACTATCAGAAAGTTCATATTTGGTTAAATTGTGTGAATAGAAATGGGGGAAATTCAGCTATAGCTTTGAATCCCAATTATACATTGGTCAGTGGAAAAAATACAAGAATGGCCTCCAACAGGCAAATTCAGGGAGAGATAGGCTTCAGGGAATATATATTTAAGAGGAGTGATCATGAAGTATAAGCTTGATATAACTGAATAATTTGTGAGGGGTGATGACATTTTGAAACAAAATTGGGTTTTGTTGTAGGAAGAGTGGAAAATGTAGACATGAATCTAATAGGAAATAGAGTCATTAAAAATGCAAGCTGATTGGATTATACTGTTGTAATGTTGTGATACATCAGTTGAATGGACAAAACTTTTTAAGAATTTCAAATGAGCCCCCTCAATGAATGATGAAGTGTGAGGAGTGAAAACCTCACACATTGTGCTACAAATGAAAGGTTCTACCATAGAGAGAAATTCAGCACATTACATAACTAATGGAACAGGTCTTCATGAATTTGCACCTGCACAAACATCATTGACTCAGGGATTCCTATGAGTAGGAATGCTGAGAAGGTCATTGTATTGCAAGAGCTAAAAAGCTGAGTAGCTGTTGATAATAGAGGGATCAGAGGAAATTCATGCTTAATAATCCTGTTAAATGATTGTTTTGGAATGTGTTATTGTAAAGATTTCATGCACTACATGTGTGTCTTGTCTGTTGTAAAATGTTATGAATACTATGTTCAGGGCTCACTCTTTCTTGGCCATGAAGAGCCAGATGGTTGTGGTGAGGTAAGATGGAACTCCAATAAAGAAATTCCTCAAAAGTAAACAGACTGTGACTGACTTCAGATGGAGCAGTATGGCAGAGAAAGCCGTTTGTCATCTTTGTGGGGGTAAGTTAGACCAGATCCAATGCAGGGAGGGCAGCAGGAGACTTATACCACAGGTCTAGTAGCTCAGTTTCACAAGAAATTAGGTGGTGTCTTCACCAGGAGAAGTGCAAAATGGATTGATCCTCATACTGGGGCTGGATCATAGCTCCTAAGAATGGGCAGGCTGTGGGACTGATCTGTCACCACACAGAAATAGTTCTCTTGGGAACAGATAGAAATTAACAAAATATTATTTATATTAACCAGGTAACTCAAAGGGTAAAAGGAGAGTCTTTTGAAAGTTAAGTACGCTGTTGAAGAATACTCCAGGTGGGGTCTGTCTATAGAGGCTGAATTCTAGTCCTGTCTCTCTGGCCCCAGAATCCACTCTCTTTACAAAAGCACAATCTCTAGCTAGTTTCCTGGCTTTCTAGGATTTGTCTCTAGCCCTGCTCTACCTTCACATATTTTTCCATGCTTCACTCTAAGAGTACAGTTCTTTCATTTTGTCTCCAGGCCTCCACCAGTAAGTTTTGATGGAAGGAGGGGGGATGGGTCTAGAAAAAGGAAGGAAAGACCATTTCCGCCACTCAACTCCACTTTGGAATGTCACAACCACACATGTTCTCAGTCCTTCTCTACATGGAACACTGGCAATTTATCCAGCAAATGCTCTTTGAATATCTGCCAGTTATAATCCCCTGTCCTGGGAACTAGGCAGCAGCAGTAAATAAAGGTAAGGGAGAAAGTCCACAAGCAAAAACCACACTAATGGATGCTGAACTGAACCGCATTGCTCAGAGGAAGGTGACCACCACCAACGGGCAAGAAGGAGGTGGTAGTGATATTTGGGTGGGACAACTGAATTGGGTTTATAAAGAGGGAGGAATGGGATGGGGTGCCTGGATGGCTCAGTTGGGTAAGCATTTGATTCTTGATTTTGGCTCAGGTCATGATCTCATGGTTCGTAAGTTTGAGCCTCACGTGGGGCTCTGCACTAATAGTGTGGAGCCTGCTTGGAATTCTCTGTCTCCCTCTTTCTCTGCCCCTCCCCCCCCCAAAAAAAATATTTACCAAAAAAAGAGAGGGAGGAGTGATTAAAATCATCAGAAAAACTCACACATCCTCCAAAGTGGCTGGTGGCTCCAGGGTTGGTACATAGTGGGAGGAAAGGGAGGCCATAGAATATCAATTCCAAGGAGTCACCAGGTATCCATCTTTCACTCCCCTGAGGCCACCAGTGGCTTGAGCCCCTGTCCCCCACAGACACCCACCTATTTGAGTTCCACTTGGACCTAATGTACCACCTACTATTGGGAGAGAAGTGAAATAAGGGAGAGGATGGTTACCATTCAAATGGGGATTCTGAGTGCCCCAGCCCACTAAGCACTGGGATACGCTCCTACTGAGGCCTGCACTGACTGACCCACAGGAAATGGGCTTCAGGGCCTCCTGGCCTAGGCCTTCATTCCATCTACGGCCAGATAACATGCTGCTCAAGCTCATCTCAGATGAGGAGGGGTCTTTTGAGTTTCCAGTTGTCCCAGGTGGACTTTGTGTTGCAACTGTGCCAGTTCAGTCTCACTTCAGGACTTGAGCTCATTCAGGGAACACCATCCCCCTCCTCTTTCCAAAGAAAATACCTGATGTGCAAGAAGGAAATTAAACTTGCCAACATAGAGGATATCAAAAGACTAATTTTTAAGTCAGTGTCTAATTCAAAGGGCTAAAGATAGAATTGAAATGTTGGACAATAGTAGGTAAAGCTGGAAGATATGCCTAAAAGTGGCCTAAAGTGCTTATATTATTTCTGAGGAGGTCAAGATTCTTTTTAACTCTGGATTTTAAGTTAACTATGTGTGGTAAAATGTCACGGGCAAACACTAGAAGGATAGAAATAAAGTTTATAAATCTAAAGATCTGGACTGGAAAACCTCAAAGTCTGTCAGAGAAAAACTAACACTGAAAAGGCAGGGTAGTACCTTCTGGCAAAGGTAGGCTACGTTGTCTGGGTCAATTTCATACCAAAAACAATGAAAAAGTGCATTTTTTAAAGTTTACTTAGAGTGTACATGCAGGTGTAAGTGGGGGAGGTGTAGAGAGAGAATCACAAGGTGGCTTTGCACCCAGTATGGCAACCCACACGGGGCTCAGTCTCGCTAACCGTGAGATCATGACCTGAGCTGAAATCAAGAGTCAGACACTTGACTGGCTGAGCCACCCAGGTGCCCCCCAAAAATGCATTTTTTAAAATGTAGGTGGCATGCTCTCCCCTTCCCCTGAAGAAAGCATTGAGGATAAAAAGAGTAGTTTCAACAGATGGTGATTTAAAAATGAGATCTTGTCATCAGTGAAGGGAACACCAAAGCAACTTATGTGCTAAACTGTTTGCTGACGCAGCACAGCTGGATCCCGCTTACCTGGTCACACGGAGTGAGTGAGACAAGGTCAGGCCCAGACCTACCCGTGGTGGTGAATCTTAGAACTTTCTGAAGGTAACCTGGGTTCCCAATGTGCTACATCCTCAAGATAAACCCATCTCTCAGTCCCAGGAGACTATAGAGAAAGTGGCCTTGTAACTGAGTAGAGCAATAGCAAAGAAAGGGAAAGAATATATCCCTAACACCTTGTGGTCAATGACCAGCCCTTTTGCCAGCAAAAGCAAATACAAGGCATCTTTGGAAGAGGAATTGCTCAATCTAGACCTCAGGGAAACTTTTAATTTTTTGGGAGCCATTAATAAGCAAGCAGAGATAATTGGGTGTCCTAGACTCTGGGTCTGGAGTTCTCTCTTGTCCAGCAAGAAAACAGACACAAGATTAAAATGCGAGAGGGGCTAATGTCCAGGAGGAGACAAGAGCTCGGAGTAAGGGACCTTGCTCTGTTTTTATTAGGATCAGAAGGCTTACAAGCGTAATGGACGTGCACAAAGAGACAATGAAACCGTGAACATTAGCTCATGGGTGTGAGGGAAAGGGGGGTTTGAAGATATATGGTGTTAGGGGTTTGGGTCAGTACAAAACAAAATCCTGGTGCTGGGCAGAAGGTTGTTTACCAGAGGCAAGAGGCCACATCTGTTTATCTTAGCTAGTTCTGGAGACAAGACAGCCTGTTACCTCAGGGTCAAGAAGGCACCTTTCTTTTGCTAATTAGCTCTGCTCCAAGCAACCTCACCCTGCTGTGGTTTATAGCCCTGTTTACCTGTTTACCTATTTTGGTCCTTAACTGTGAAAGCAGCCTTTTGCTATTGTACTAAATTGGGGGCTTGTACTAAATTTCCACCCTGAATACCTAATTTCCTTTTGCTAATCTTGGATGCTTTCATCCTGAGGTTTCCTATTCCTATACCTTTGTTCTATACAAGGGGTGCTTTGCCTTGTTTACCTAATCTTGTTTACCTAATCTTGGATGCTTTCATCCTGTGGCTTCCTATTTCTTTATGCCTTATTAACCCATCGGTGCAAGCTCAGGAAATTCCTAAGCTTTTCCCCCAGTCAGGAACAAGGAAAAAAGGCAACATGACAAAACCAGCAAAAAGATCCACATAGACTTCACATATTATCAAGTATATATGTGGAAAAAAAACCTTTAAAATATTTAAAGATGCCTTTGGCTACAGATTGTGACAAAGTTAAAAATAGAATTAGTGAACTGAAAGATAAAGGTGAAGAAATTATCCAAAATCCAGCATGGGGTTAGAAAAAATATGTAAAAACACAGAGAAGGGAAGGTTTCATTGGGAAGTTTTATATATATATTTAATAGTCTCAGAAGGCAAGGACAGAAGGGGCAAAGAAAGGGACTGAAGCTGAGAATTCTCCAGAGCTGATGAAAAATACAACTCTACAGATTTAAAAGCCCAAAGAATGCATTTACAGAAGTCATACCTACATACATCATAGTGTAACTGCAGAAAAAGAAAAAAAAATTTTTTTTTCAGCTAAAGAAAAAATATTCCCTTTAAACAACAGACTTCCCAGAAACAATGGAAGACAGAGTGGAATGAAAACATGAGTATAAAGACAGAAAATAGCTGTCAGCCCAGGCTTTTATACCCACTGAAAATATCTTTTAAGAGTGAGGACAAAATAAACACATTTCAGGGCTCCTGGGTGGCTGGGTCAGTTAAGTGTCCTACTTCAGCTCAGGTCATGATCTCACAGCTTGTGAATTCGAGCCCCACATCAGGCTCTGTGCTGACAGCTCAGAGCCTGGAGTCTGCTTCCTGTGTCTTCTCTCTGCATGCCCCCTCCTCCACTCGTGCTCTGTCTCTCAAAAATAAATTTAAATTTTTTTTTAAAAAGAGTGAGGACAAAATAAACACATTTTAAGACAAAACTTGTTTCATTTTCCCCTGCTGACCATCACTAAAGGCAATTCTAAAGAACGCATTTTAATACAGAAAGAGATCCCAGATGAAGTTCTGAGATGCAAAAAGAAATGAAGAGCAAAGAGAGTAATAAGAGATATGTAGGCAAATGTAAATAAACATTTTATACAAAACAATAAAGATTTACAGTTGTTAAGATAGACTTACAACACCAGACAACAATAATATCTGTGAAGGGAGAGTAAAAAGAATTTATTGTATGAGGTAAGGTTTTGGTTAATTTCATACATATTGTAAAATCTAGGGGAATCATAAAATAGAATGTATATTTTTATACTAGTAAAGCAAAAATGAAATTTTAAAAATTAAAAGGAAAGTAAAAAAATGGGTAGAAGGGAAAAAAGTAGATCTTAAGCCAAAATGTTAATATTTCCATTTAATTTAAATAACAAAGATTTTCAGACAATGTCTTGGTCTGTTCAGGCCACTGTAACAAAATGCTACAGACTGGGTAGCTTATCAACAACAGAAATGTTGTTCTAGAACTCACTGTTCTAGAAGCTGGAAGTCCAAGATCAGAGTGGTTGGAGATCAGCATGGTTGGGTGAGGGCTCTTTTGCAAATTTCAGATTTCTAATTGTACCCTCACATTGTGGGAAGTTCATTGGGAAGTGGCGGGGGAGTGTCTAGTATAATAGCACTAATGCATCAGGGCACCACTCTCATGACTTAATCACTTCACAAATACCCAACCTCCTAACACTCAGACACTGAGCATTAGGATTCCAAATGTGAATCTTGGGGGAGTACAAACATTCACCCTATAGTAGACAGGACAAAAACATAAAACCCCATGCTATGCTGCATACAAGAGACTCACCTTAAATATGAGGACATACAACATTTGAAAGTAAAAGAATGGGAGGAAGTTATTTGAAATAGTAACCAATAGAAACTGCTGTAGCTCTGCTAATATTAGATGAAATACATACTTTAAGGCACAAAATATTCCTGAAGATAAAGGGAATCATTACATTAAGACAAAAGGTGGGGTGCCTGGGTGGCTCAGTCGGTTGAGCGTTCGACTTTGGCTTAGGTCATGGTCTCACAATTTGTGAGCTTGAGCCCCATGTCAGTCTCTGTGCTGACAGCTCAGAACCTGGAGCCTGCTTCAGATTCTGTGTCTCCCTCTGTCTCTGCCCCTCCCCTGCTCGCACTCTGTCTCTGTCTGTTTTCAAAAATGAATAAATGTTAAAAAAAAATTTTTTTTTAAAAGACAAAAGTCCAGGGAAGAGAAAATGCTGGGAAGACATACAGTTGTAAGTTAGCATCTACCTAATACCATAGCTCAAGAGTTAGCAAATATATGCAGA
Organism: Panthera uncia; assembly: GCF_023721935.1. NCBI lineage: Eukaryota > Metazoa > Chordata > Mammalia > Carnivora > Felidae > Panthera > Panthera uncia. The sequence goes on along the minus strand of NW_026057577.1, from coordinate 5,763,669 downwards.
ACTGAAAGGAGAAATATAAAATCCATAATCACAATGAGAGATTTTTGATACCTCTCTCTCAGTAATTAATAGGACAAGAATGTTAAACATTAGTAAAGTTACAGATTTTAACACTATGATTTAACAAGCAATCTAATGGATATATACATGGAACCCTGCACCGATGTATTAAGGATACATGTTTTTTTCCAAGCACACATTAAACTTTCAAAAATTGATCTACATGAGCTACATATAAATTTTATCTCAGTGAAGCTGGGGCAAAAAAACCTGACCATATGCTGGACCATAAAGTAAACCTCAACAAATTTTAAAGAACTGAAAACATACAGAATTTGTTCCCTTGAGTATAAATTAGAAATTAATAATAAAAAGATACTTAGGACGTCCCCATTATATTCAGAAATTTATAAATAATTTTTTAATGTTTTATTTATTTTTGAGAGAGAGAGTATGAGCAGGGGAGGGACAGAGACAGAGGAGGACAGAAGATCCAAGCAGGCACTGCACTGAGAGCAGTGAGCCCAATATGGGGGTTGAACTCAACGAGATGTGAGATCATAACCTGAGCTGAAGTCAAATGCTCAACTGACTGAGCCAACCAGGTGCCCCTATAAATACTTTTGTTAATCATGGTTCCAAGGAAGAAAATACTTTGAACTGAATACTGCATATCAAGACCAGTGGGATGTTGCTTAAGCAGGGCTTAGAGAAACACTTAGAGCCTAAAAAGATATTTAAGAAAATCAGAAAACCTAGTAATTAATCACATAAGCACCATCTCAAACAGAACAATAAGAATAAATCCCAAAAGTGTTAAAATAGGAAAGTAATAAAAGGTAGACATTTATGAAAGAGAAAAACAAATATACACTATATAGAGGATCAACAAAATCAAATGTGTGTGTTTGTGTATTTCAGAAAAGACTAATAATAAAACTGACAAACTCCTGGTGAGACTGATTAAGGAAAAAAGAAAAATAACCAAAGTCAGGAATAAAAAGGGGGGAATAAGGAGAACTACAAAATTTTTCTTCTCTGAATCTGCACTGACCCCCTGACTCCCTGATACTGAGAGAATAACCCACTCCCTCTAAATTCCTTGAGTCAACAATTATGAGAACAGAATGTTAACATAAGATGAGCCAAATCACAAAGAAACACAACTCACTTCTGAAAGATTGTGATACCTACATGACCAAAGCCCACCAAAACTGCTGTGGACATTTGCTTTTGTTTATTTCCCCTATAAAACCCCTCTCATTCCCATGTTTGGAGAAACAGTTCCTGTAAGAACTTTCCCTGTTGCAACCATTTGAATAAAGCACCCATTTCCTTTGTAGCTTGAAGTCTCAGAGAATTACTTTTTTTTAAAATTTTTTTTCTTGATGTTTATTTTTAGGAGAGAGAGAGAAAGCAGGGGAGGGGCAGAGAGAGAGGGAGACACAGAATAAAGCAGGCTCCAGGCTCTGAGCTGTCAGCACAGAGCCTGATGCAGGCCTGAACTCAGGAGCCTTCATTTGAGCTGTGAGATCATGACCTGGGCCAAAGCCAGCCACCTAACTGACTGAACCACCCAGGCGCCCCATGAGGTCTCAGAATTTCTAAAGTTTGATGTTATAAATGCTACCAGTATTAAAACAGTAAGATATTACAATTTCATTACAATAAGTTATAAATATTAACGTGAAATGAAAAAATTGCAAAAAAAAAATGTAACTTACCAAAACTTACTAAAGGTCTCACAACTTATACATGTGGGAAATTTGGGAAAGACTATGGAGTGAGTTCAGTCTTTAGGGAACTCGAAGGATGAGAAGCAAGAAGATAGAGGAGAGAGAAGCTGGGGGGAAGCAGGAAGGAGAAACCTTAATTAACAGTGAGTATGGAAAAGCCTTCCATAGACATGTACTCTCTGTTTCTATTAGTGAATTTGAAAGTGAAAGCTTGAAAAAATAATTTCATTTATTTATTTATTTATGTATTTATGTATAGAGACTCTAGGGGTGAAATGGTACTGAGTACCACAGTCATGCAATGCAAGGGAACTTTTCGTTCATGGGATTCAAAAAGGAGAGAGGGTCAACTGAGGACCAGTTAGATGAGGACAGACAGTGGGGACCTGAAGTCTGCATCAGGACCTTGAGAAATTGGGTACAATTGCTTCCAGGGGATTACTTGGGCTGGGAGGTTTCTCATGCTTTTTCTCCAGCCTCAGCTGAGTGCCTCAGGATGGAGACATGGAGAAGGAAATCACAAATTTTAACTCAATTCTTCTTTCTACTGAGTGTTCCCATTTAGCCCTGGGAGTTCTTCTCAGGTTGTGGATAGTATCAGTTATGCTCAGGAAGGAGTTTGTGTGAATCCCTTGTAGAGAGACTACAAAGTGTAGTGACCAAAACATGATCTTTCAACCATGAAGCCCAGATGCAAATAAGGATTCTTTCACTTACTCCCAGGTGACTTTAGGCAAGTAATTAAGTCTTCTGTTTTATGTCATGTGTCCTCAGCTATCTCTTATTGGAATAATAATAGCAGCAACCTCCTAGATTGTAATGAGGCCTGGAGAAGTTAGTGTTATTAGAGCCCTCAGAAGTGTGCCTGGAATGAGAAGCTTTAGCATAAAGGTGTGTGAAGAAAGTCTCGCCATGTGGTGGCCCCTGTCCCAGGACTCCAGCAACAGGATGCTCAGGTAGTGGAAGGCAGCCCATCTGAAAGCCAAGAAAATCTCCCTAGGACCAGCCCACACACAGATGCAACCTAAGATGAGATTCCAGAAAAATGATTGGATTTGGTTAGTCAGCAGTATCTTGCTTCTAAGCAAGCAATCCATTGTTTCTAAGCAAGCATGCTTTGCTTTTTCAAGCTGGAAAAGGGGTCAGCAGAAGAAGCCTCCAGCTCTACTCCAGTGACTAAGAGTGTTGGGTAGGACAAAGGCTGCTTCACACTTGCTTCTCCAGCTTAGGCAGCCTGCCCACTCATCTATATGCATTTTGCTCCCCCCCACCTCCCTGTGTTTTCCTAGAAATAGATGGACTAGAGATTAATGCAGAAAGGGTTGCTGGGAGCCAAGCCTCTACCATCGTAACCATGGATGTTTGGGGGTGAGTGTCCCTTAAGATCTCAAAGGCTAAGAGGAGGTCCTGGAGTTGACAGGGCAAAGCCCTGGAGGAGAGCAGGAGAAATTCCTCTGGTCTTGGATACAAACCTTAGGGCCAGTATTCCAGTGAATGCAACAATTATAATTTATTTCTTTTCCTGTCTATAATTTTCCCATCTGTAAAATGAGGAGAAAGACCCAACTCATAAGGTTGCTTTAAGGATTCATGAAAGAGCATTTTGCATTTTGCAAATCTCTATAGAAACATTATTGTTAAATTGACTAATGATCTGTTTTTTAAATTCTGTCTTTTTTTTTAAGTTAAATGAAGGAGATAACAAAAACAAGAGCAAAAATTAATGAAACTGAGAACAACACAATAGAAAGGATCAAAAGTCAAGGTTAGTATTTTGGAAAGAATGCTAAAATTGACAAATCTCTGACGTAATAAAGAAGAAAGAACAGAAAGCACAAATAGTCACAACAGATGGCATAGATTATTTAGAAACGTACTTTAAAAACTTTAAATGTACAAGGACTTCCTAGTTATAGTTTATGATTGCATTATGGTCAGAAAACAGACTGTATGATTGTTGTCCTTTGAAATTTGTTGAGATTTGCTTATGGCCCAGCACATGTTTGATCTCAGTGAGGTTTCCACTGGCACTCGAAAAGAATGTGTTCTGGAGATGCTGGGTGCACTGATCTAGATAAAGCTGTTTGATCAAGTTTGTAATGTATTGTTCAGATCTTCTCAGCTCTTAATGGATTTTTATCTGCTTGTTCTATCAATTAATGAAGCAATTGTTGAGTTATCCATTTCTACTTATAGTTCTATGAATTTTACTTTATATATTTGAGGCCATGTTACCAGATGCATGCAAATATGGAATTGTCGGGGCACCTAGGTGGTTCAGTTGGTTAACTGTCTGACTTCAGCTCAGGTCATGATCTCACAGTTTGTGGGTTCAAGCCCCAGGTCCGTCTCTGCACTGACAGATCAGAGCCTGGAGCCTGCTTCAGAGTCTAGGTCTCCCTCTCTGTCTAGGTCTCTCTCTCTCAAAAATTAAAAAAAAAAAAAAACATTAAAACAATTTAAAAACATACAGAATTGTCATATCTTCCTGGTGAATTGAAATTTTATGAAGTAAGCCTCTATCTGTAGTAATGCCTTTTGCTTAAAGATCGGGTTAGAATTCTGTTAGGATTCTACTACAATTAGCCTATTATTCAGGCTTTCCTTCTATTGGTTTGGAAGTTATACACTTTTTCTCTTCTTTTAATGGCCAAGGAATTAGAAGATCCATTCTTGATTTATAAAAACCTAATTCTAATTGGAATTTTATCATCATACTAGACAATGAAAGGATCTTAGAATACTGTAACCTCATTTATGTCTCATTTTATATGCTATTGTTTTTGTGAATTTAATTATGTATATATAAAGTATACAGATATGTGTCGAAATACATTATTATTGTTCTCTATACCAAATAGTTATTGAGATTTATCCACATATTTGCTATTTTTTTCTCTGCCTCTTCAACTTCCCATGTGGAGTTATTTTCCTGTCTCAAAAAACATACTGTATGACATTCTGTCCTGTTAATGGTAACTAACACCTTCCAATTTTTGTTTGCCTAAACATAGCTTTATTCCACTTTCATTCTTAAAAGATATTTTTTTCTGGGAATATAATTCTAAGTTGAGTGTCATATCCTTTTGTCACAGTGGAGGCATCAAGCCACCAATTTCTGACTGCTACACTGGCTGGTGAGCAGTCAGCTGCTCATCCTCCTGTTTAATGCATTCTGTTAAGTTTTTTTCTGTGTCTTTGATTTATTCCAGTTTTACTATGTTATGTTTGGGTGTGGATTTTTCCCCTAGTAATGCTGCTTCAGATTCTTTGGGCTTTTAAATTTGTGGATTTGTATCTTCAGTTTTGGTAAATTCTCAGCTGTTTGTGTGCCCAAATGTTATCTCTAATCCCTTCTCTTTCTGTTTCCTTCTGTGACTCCAATAAAGGCATGTTAGACCTTATCACCATATCTCCTATGTCTATTAACCTGCCATTTCCATCCCTCTGTCCCCCACTCCCTGCCCAGGCTTCATTCTGGATATAACTTCTATTTTAGTTCACTAAGTCTCTCATTTGCTGTGTAATCTGCCATTAAATAGATAGTCTGTTTTTCAGTTTGAGACTTTCCATTTGTTTTCTTTTTTATAGTATGCCAAGTTCTCAAATTTGTCTTTACTTTCCTTGAACATTATTTTATTTATTAATTTTTAAATATTTATTTATCTTTGAGAGAGGGAGGGAGGGACGGATAGAGAGAGAGAGAGGGAGGGAGAGAGAAAGAGTGTGTGAGGGAGGGGCAGAGAGAGAAGGAGACAGAGGATCCAAAGGAGGCACTGCACTGACAGCAGTGAACCCAAGGTGGGGTTCAAATCCACGAACCATGAGATCGTGACCCAAGCTGAAGACAGATGCTTAGCTGACTGGGCCACCTAGGCACCCCTCCGTGAACATTATTTTAAAAGCTGTATCTGATGACATTTGGCAGTGGCTTTCTCTGATGCTGATCTCTGAGTGTGTCACAGATTCCTTGCGTTGGATTCCCCCTGTCCAAATACTTAGAGTGGTTTCTGTTTTCCTACTTGGAGCCTGACTGATACACTGCTGTCTGCCAGTCTCTCAACCCTGGGCCTTACAACTTCCTACACAATTGTTTTTCACAGCCTACAGCTCTCCTTTATATTGTATTAACTTTCAGCAAAAGGGAACTTGGTTCAGGAGCCGGGATTCTAAAGTGAATAAAAATTGGAAAAAAAGAATCCCTTCTCCAAGACTTCTAGCCTTAGTAAATATTTTTTTTTGTTTTTTTTAAGTTTATTTATTTTTGAGAGAGAGAGAAAGACAGACAGAGCACAAGCAGAGGAGGGGCAGAGAGAGAGGGAGACACAGAATCCGAAGCAGGCTCCAGGCTCTGAGCTGTCAGCACAGAGCCCAATGCGGGGCTCGAATTCACAAACTGTGAGGTCATAACCTGAGCCTAAGTTGGACACTTAACTGACTGAGCAACCCAGGCACCCCAGTAAATAATTTTTGATAACATATTTTTGGGGTGCACACTGCCATCCTCCCAATTTTATTTTAGTTGGCCTGTTAGCAAGCAAGTTCATCTTCTCCTTCCACAAAACAATATCTGAGATACAGATGTTAGCTATTTACTAATAGTTAAGTCATCTTGAAACCATTCCAATTACATATTTAAAATTTTTCATTCTGAAGTCACTTATGCCAAAAAAAGTTATTTCTTAGACCTTGTCCTCTGAAGATACAATTTAAACAAAACAATGAGCACTGCAATGAGCACAATCCTTGGAGCTCCTAGGTCCCAGCTTCTTTTTCAGGAGGGTTTTTTCCTCTAAAAATAAAGATAAAATCATGTTACAATAGAAATACTATAATAGCAATACTACAACTAACATTTTCTTCTTCCTATGATCTTATTACCTCCTCCCCATAAAAAAAAAAAAAAGTTTTTTAGCCACTTTTATGGGAAGAGTTACATCACTTCCCAGTTCTTCTCTCAGTACCCCCCACATCTAGAACTTTAGATGTTAGCTTGTTTCTCTTGTCTGGATATGTTGACCAGTGAGGGCCTTCCTCATCCACCAGCTCCTTAGCTGTCTCTGAGGTTAACTGATTTGTCATGGCCTATGCACTCTCTAAGACTCTCTATGACTAACTGTGCCTCAGTGCCTAATCAGTCAGGAGCAAGGGATGGTGGACAAACACCATACTAAAACTTCTGCATAGAACACAGCCTTGATGACTCAATGGGCCCATGCCACTTGCTGTAGGGCCTCCGCCTGGGGATCGCAGCTCACCTCTCCCACCTTCCTGACACTCTTTATTTTAGCCAGTTCCAAACTGCAGTATTTCAGGTGGGCTGCAGACTTGTGGAAAGGTGCCATAAACACACACCCATTATAGGGTTAGAATAAGTTCCTCATTTAGTTATCCAGCTTCAAAATTTTGTCAGAAGCAAGACAGCATCAAAAAGAAAAAAAGAAGCAAGATGGCATCTGGGCAGAGAAGAAGCACATCACAGTGATGCTCACCTTAGTGCCCAGGGGCCCTAATGGGGTAAAATCTGACCATATCTGGAACATTTTTTTCTTGTCAGGACACAAACCATTTTAAACTCAAGGTATAACAACATGTAACATCCTCATTTCAAACATCTGCAAAGTCCCTTTTGCCATGTAAGGCAATATATTCACAGGTTCTGAGGATTAGGTCATCTTCAGAGTCCAGTACTCTGCCTACCATAGTGAAGACCAGTAGCTGTCTACCAAACTCTGTTTTCCCTTCTATGGACACACAGCTAGACTACATTTTCTGTTCTTTTTGGCATATGGGTGAGGCCACATGACTAAGGTCTTTCCAAAGGAATGCGAGCAGTATTGTGTGTTCCTTCCATACCAGGCTTGCAGGAACCTCCTATGCATGCTCCTCCTGTTCTTTCTTCATTCTCAGGACTTTAGAGGATGTGTGGAGCCTGGATAATCACTGACCTGAAAACCCATTCTGGACTGTTAAATTCAATTAAATTTAAACTATTAAATTATAGAAACTACATCATAGAGCCATTGCATTTTGGGTCTACTTGTTATAGTACTTGATCTGGTTTATTAGTCAAGCCTAACTAATACACCAACAAATGAGAATATTTCTTCATAGTCCCTTGACACTCAATGTCCATATTGCATAAGACTTAACTATACTTTCCTAAGAAGACTGAGATCATCTGAAATAGACAACCACAGTTTTTATCTCTCCCATTCAAGCATTTATTGAACAACAGGTACAGGGCAGGTACACTACTAATACCTGTGATGCCTGCTTCTTTTGTCTCTGTGGGCATACTTTCCTTTCTTTCTTGTTGCTTTTTCTAAACCAGGTCTCCTTCTTCAATTGTACTGCCCTCACCACCTTTCTCCTCTCCAATGGCATCTTAGCTTCTGCTTTCAAACATGCTGGCCTTGACCCCCAGTGTTGAGTCAGCCTTGCCTTCACTCTGCTGTGCCATCAAACAAACTACTTCTCTCTTCCTTTGCTTCTTTTCACTGTGAGACTTCATGAAAGTAGATAAACAACTGAGGCCTCACTTTGGGAGAAGTCCAGAGGTGGGAGGGAGCAGGGACTGACCTGGTCTGGGGGCTCAGGGAAAGACAAAAATGCAAAGGCAGTGTTGTAACTGAGGGCTGAGAGCTGAGGGCTGAGGCTGAGTAGGCATTACCCAGCAAAGGAGGAAGAAGAAAGTTACAAGCAGACACACTGCTAGAAAGAAGCTGAACTTAAAAGGCACCAGCAAATACAAGTGGTGAGTGGGGTGGGTCAAGGTCGTGTGTGAAAGAGAAGGAAAGTGCTCTGGGGACAAGGTAAGGATTGGAGGTGGGGTATGGAGAAGAGTTGAGGAGTGAGGTGTACTAGGGAGGGGGCTAGAGCTCCAAAGACAGCCTGAGTGGTCGCCTCCGTAAAGCTCCTTGGGGTGCCAGGCCCCGCCCTCGGGGCCACGCCCAGCGGTCCCAGCTCAAACCCGCAGCGCAGCCAAAGCTATTGGCGCTGTCAGAAGTGTGACCTGGAGCCTGGTCCCTGCTCAGCCGCTCTAGGAAGCTCGGGGACCCAGGTTGTGACTACAGGCCCATTCTAATTTGTAAAAACGTGAGGACAACCAAAATACAAAAGCCGTAAGGACAACCAAGAAGATGGGTAATGGCAACCAAGGCTCCTCTTATCCCAGTTTATGCCCAGAAAGATTTCCACCCCAGCGGGGGTGCTTTGGAGAAGGCAGGGATGTGTGGCGCTGTGAGCAGGGAGGCCCTGAATCTGATTCACTCTCCCTATTCTAAGGGCCATGCTGTTCTGGACCCGATCCCACAAAGATCCCCTGTATGGACGAGGCGTGGGCTGTCAGCGCTGCAGAAGAGCTTTGGCACTAACCACTCCGTCCAAGCCCTGCATTAAGAGACTGGAACAAACACTAGCATAGTTTCTAATAGTTCAAGGCCATGTGCTTGGGATGTCCACTCCAGCCCCCCTGCAGTTCTTGCGTGGGAAAGCTTAAAGCTGCCAGAAGAATTTCGTTTCTTCCAGCCAACACTTGCAGATAAGGTCCCTGTCTCCCAGTCTCTGTAGGAGGGTAGGAGCCTTGCTTCCATAAACACCAGTTAGCAAATCCAGATGGCCTAATCCTGCTTGTGTATATCTCCATTTCCCTGATTCTGAGCACCACACCCACCACATGTCCCCCAGTGACTGCACTCAAAGCAAGATGGGATTTTCAATCTTGGGATTCTTATTTTCTCCTGAGATTGAGAACTGTTTAGTGCTGAGTGTGGAAGAGGGATCAGGTGGGAAAGCAAATGGGCCTCCTGTGTGAGGAGGTGCAGCCTGGCTCTTTATAGTTCCCCACCTCCCTTGCCTCAGGGTCTGCTTGTCAGAATGGTGGCGGCCAGGGAGTGGAAGAACAGCTCCAAGGTGTAACAAGGTCCTCCGGCTAAAGTTATTTCACTGATGTGAGCTTCTCTTTCTACCGTGGCACACTAATCTGTAAACTGGTCTTCAAACGTTTTTGTGGGTAGAAATCCATTTTTCAGATAGAAATTTAGATAGTACTCCCAAATAGATGGAAGTAGAGGTTTTCTAGTAGAGTGGGGAATTGGGGGTTTGCCCACTGGGTCTAACAGATTCTTCTGAGAGAGTTGAATCACCTCCAAAGAACCAGGTACAGCAAAGACTACTAAGTACTCCAAGGCACCCAGTGTCTCCTTGTTCCATTTAGTAATCAGACCCCACCCAGCAGAGTTTTGTCAGGGCATATGTCCAGCTTCTCTTCAAGTTTCTGGCCAATGGGATGTGAGCAGAAGTAAAAGGGCAGCTGTCAGGTGATTCCCTAAAAAGGAAGCTCTTAGTCCTCTGCTTACTTTGCCTCTTCCACCTGGCTGGGAACGGGGACAGCTGGAGTGACATCATGAACCCACAGGTAGATATCATGCAATGGTGATGTAAAGCCACCATCTCAGCCTCATTCATTACCCAGTATGACCTTGTGGAGCAGAGCAACTATTGCCCTGGACCACCCACCTACCCACCACTGTGCTATCATCTGAAAGAGAAACAGAGGCCAGTCTTGTAAAGCCAGTGTGTTTGGGTCTTTTTTGAAAGTGGCTCAGCCAGTTGCTTAACCAGGAGACCAAGGAGCTCAAAGGAGCTGTTTGATAACTTCTGCATTACCTACTTGAAGCTCAACTTATGGAAGACCATTTCACTTTTGACACATGTTCCCATGTGGCTTTGGCCCACTTTGAAAACTTCCTCAACTCCACCCCAACAAAGAAATCTGTAGGTTTGTTGAATGAGAGGATTAGAAGAGTTGGTTCATCCAATCAGTCATAAATGTAGATGCTAAATTCTAAAATGGTGTAAGAACACAAAGGAAATTAGAAGCAAATCTGATTTCTATTTCCTTTTCTCCTTAAATCATTTCCTGCCAACTCCTACCTTTTATTTATTTTTACAATTCTTCCTGAATCCTCTTTCCCCTTGGATTTTCTCTGACATGCCTAAATAAGTTGTTCAAACATGTGACATTACATGGGTTGTCAGTGATGGGTCATGGAAAAGTAGGACACAGCTGACTGTTGGCAACTTGAGTACCAGGAGATGGTGAAACCACATGAGAACTATACACTGTGTTACACTGTGGCAAGGAGCTTCCTGTTGAGATACTGCTAAACCTCACAGGGAAAATGAAAAAGGTCAAGGGTCACCTACAAATAAAAAAGCAACTGTAAGAAGAAATGTAAAGTGTTTAGTAGACTTTTTGTTCAAACTGAAATCTTAATTGCCTTCATTTATGAATTAGCAATAGGTCTAGGTGTCTCACATACATGATATCTAATCTTTACAGATTTATTCAAGGTAAACATTCTTATTCACATTTTATAAATGAAACTGGAATTCAGAGTAAAATTAGGTATTTGAACCCAGCTTTGACCCTTACCCCCATATCACCCTGCCTTCCACTTTTGACAAGAAATATAAAGTATTAAAAACTGGCCTTGGAGCATGTGATTAGTTTTATGCATTAATTTAGCTGACCATGGTGCCTAGATATGTGGTCAAAAATCATTCTGGATGTTTCTTTGAGGGTGTTTTCAGAGGAAAGGTTAACATTTAAATTGATGGACTAAAGCAGATTGCCCTCCATAATGTGGGTGGGCCTCATCCAATCAATTGAAGGCATGCATAGACCAGGCAGATTGACCTCCCCTGAGCCAAGAGGAATTCTGCCAGCATTGGACATTCAGACTTGAACTGTAGCAACAGTATTGTTCCCTGGGTCTCTAGCCTACAGGCCCACCCTGCAGATCTTGGACATGCCAGCCTCTATAATTGCATAAGCCACTTTCTTAAAATAAATCATTCTCTCTCATATATATATATATCATATATATATCATATATATCTTTCTATCTATATCTATATCATCTATGTCTATATTTATCTATATATCTATCTTTATCTGTCTGTGTCTCTTAAGAACCCCATCTAATGGGGTGACTGGCTGACTCAGTCGGTTAAGTGTCTAACTTTCGCTCAGGTCATGATCTCACAGTTCTGACAGTTTGAGCCCCACATGGGGTTTTCTGCTTTCCGCATGGAGCGCACTTTGGATTCTCTGTCTCCTCTCTCTGCTCTTCCTCTGCTCACATGCATGCTCTCTTTCTGTCAAAAATAAATAAACATTTTTTAATTAAAAAAAAAACCATCTAATACAGAGGGAGAGAGGATTATAAAATAGAGGGAAGAAAACAGTGTTCCCAGAGATGAATGGTGGTATATTACAAACCAAAATAACCAGAGAGAAAGTGAAGTCAATTCACTGTTATAGGCTATTCTGAACTGCTTTCTTGCAGCTTCAGTGGTTTCTCTGGGAATGGCATAGCCACGTATACCAAGGGGTAAGGGAGTCAATCTAAAGATGCTGAGGCCACACTAGTGCCCTCTCCCAGCTTGTAATGATGCATCTGTGGCAGAATTTCTCTTCCTGGACTTATAGGAGGACTACTTTTCCCAGTCTCCTTTACAGTTAGGGGTGATGATGTGACTGAGCTCTAGTCAATGAAATGTGGGTGGTGTGATGTAAACTACTTCCTGGCTTGGCCCACAAAAATTTCTGTAATCCTCCAACTCTCTTGTCTACTGTTCCAGCAATCTGGGAAGTCCATATTCAAAATGAGTTGACTAGAAGATAGAGGAGGGCCACCAGCACCATATTAAATTTTGTATGAGCAAGAAATACCCTTTAAAAAAAATTTTATTTACTTTTGAGAGAGAGAGAGAGAGAGAGCATGAGGAGGGGAGGGGCAAAGGGAGAGGGACACAGAAGCAGGCTGAGCTGTCAGCACAGAGTCTGACACAGGGCTCAAACCCTCGGACTGTGATATTATGACATGAGCCAAAGTCAGATACGTAACTGACTGAGCCACCTAGGTGCCCCAAGAAAAAGCCTTTTAAGCACAATTAACTCACTGAGATTTGGGGTTTATTGGTTCCCTCCTCTTACGCTATTTGGTGCTGACAAAGGCAGCATCCATTAGTCTCCGTATTAGTTAGAAAAAGAGAGGCTGCTATAACTAAGAGAGTCAATGATACAATGTTTTTAAAATATACCATTGGCGCCTGGGTGACTTGGTTAAGCGTCCGACTTTGGCTCAGGTCAGAGCTGACAGCTCCAAGCCTGGAACCCTTTCGGATTCTGTGTCTGCCTCTCTCTCTGCCCCTCCCCCACTCATGCTCTGTCTTTCTGTCAAAAATAAATAAACATTAAAATTTTTTTAAATAGACTAACCAAACGATCTGTTTACACAAGCTGTGCCAGCGTGATTATTCTCACAGGTGTCTCAGTTTGATGATAACTTACATGGACACCCTACTTAAAGAACAAAGAACTTTATATCTCTCTCACTTCACAGTCCAAAGTGAGCACTCCTGCCTGGCAGCTCTGCCCTGAGTTCCTTTTATTTAATTGTGCTCTGCAGACTTCAGGACACTGTTGTCATCTGGATGGTTGAAGTGCGGCTGCTGCCATGCAGAGATTGTCATCAGTGACTTTTTGATTTTTGAATCTTTTGATTCCCATGGTTAAAGAAAGACCAAAGTGGAGCCCACAGTTTGAATATACCTCTAGCCCAACACTCTTAGTCACGTAATCAAAACATAAAACTGTCCTGATTTTTCCAAAATGCTGACTCTGACCTTAAACAAAACTTAAGCCTTCTTCATGTCAGCATAACCTATAGCTTCCTAGTCAACTACATATGAGTACGTTTATGCTGTGCTTCTACCCTAAAAAGAATATCAGTTTCTAGTAACCAATCACAGTAGAAAACAAATGTGTTTCTTCATGCTCTATAAATTGAGCTATACCCACTTTTGGTTTGAAGTCTCCCTGTTTGCAAATAGTTTGTTTCTGGCTCAATAAAATATTCATACCAAGTAAGTCTCTCTGGATTTTCTTTTGATACCATTCTAGACTGTAAGCACAAAGAGACCAAAGTCCTAGTCTTTTTTTTTTTTTTTTCTAACTTCTTATTTTGAGATCATTAGATTCACAAGCAGTTGTTAAGAATACAGAGATCCATGAGATTCTGGGGTGACTCAGCTGGTTAAGACTGGTTCTTGACTTTGGCTCAGGTCATGATCTCATGGTTCCTGGGTTCAAGCCCCATATTGGGCTCTGCATTGGCAGTGTGGAGCCTTCTTGGGATTCTCTCTCCCTCTCTCTCTCTGCCCCTCCCCCCTCCCTCTCTCTCTCTCTCTCTCTCAAAATAAATAAACATAAAAATAAAAGAATACAGAGATCCTTTACCTAGTTTCTTTGCAAAACTGTAATATAATATCACAACTAGTATGTCAATATTGGTGCAAGCCAAAGATCTTGTACAGATTTCCTCAGTTTTACTTGTACTCATGTATGTGTGTTATTTAGTTCTATGCAATTTTATCACAGGTGAAGATTTGTGTGAACACCACCACAGTCAAGATGCAGACTGCTAATACTTCCTCTCAGGCCTAGAGCAATGCCTGTCACAAAGAAGACACTCAGTAGATACTCACTGAGAGAATGAATGGATGCTGTACTAGCCAGGGTGCTCAGAAGCCATAACAGCAATGCAAAAATCCACCAATGTAAATGACATACATATAACAGTCCAGAGCTAGGATTGGAGGGACAGCTGTGCTGTCTACCTCTGGGCCAGGTGATTGCTGCAGCCCCACCATGTCCTCAGCTGATGGGCAGGGGAAAGTTAGGGTGTGTCCAGTCCTTACAAGTACAAGGCCTGGAAGTTGCACACATTGCTTTCCCTCACATCCCTTTGGCCAGAATTTAGTTGCAAGGACACACCAAGTTATAAGGGAGGCTGAGGTTGATTGTACTATCTGCTTGCCATTGATCTTCCCCTCCCAGCGCTTGGCAAGGTTCCTCATGGTATAGAGTACTTCCATACCCTAATGATGCCCAGGGGAATGTGGGCAGAAGTAACAGTGTGTCAGTTCTGAGCCAAGGCCATAAGTGGCCTCTTGTGTTTCTCCTTAACTAGCATGGCTGTCGCCCTGCATGAGAAGAGCCTGCCCCAGGAAGCTATTGGTTCAGAGGATGAGACAAGTGAAGCCAACCCTAAATCTGTCCATGGACTGATGCAGAGCTGTCTCTGCTGAACTGCAAGAAAAATAAATGGCTTTTTTGGGGGGAGGCCACTGAGATTTTGGGGGTGCTTGTTATGCAGCATAAATGCAGCAGAATCTTAATGCAGTGGCCATGAGTTCAGCCTTAACTGAGGAGTTCTACTGTTAAAGGGAAGAACACACGTTAGTGTACTGCGAGAATTCTGTGCATATGAGAGGGGTTCCTCCCTGGACAGGGCAAAGACAACTCAATCCTGTGGGGAACTCCTTTAGAAGTCCAGGGCATTGCCTAGCCAGTTTAGTTAGCATGAACATAATGTAATGGGAAGCACTTTCCTGGGACTGTATTGTGGACGGAAGCCCTAGAGACAGGCTAACCTGGGGCCAACTGGAATGGTGAGAATAGACTGGGAACTCCTTGGTCTGGAGGCATCTTGGAAATGGAGGGTCGGTTCTGTGTGGGAGAATGATGATAAAGGAAAACTGTGTCTTAACAAATAAAACTGTCACATTAACCAAAACTTTGGGAAGAATTTTCTCTGTGAGTCAAGGGGTGGTGCTAATAATAGAAGCCTGAAATAAATGTTTTGCCATACTTAATAGCTAATCAGTGTTTGTTGCCAATATAACTGTAGAAAAAGCTGCCATTCTAATCTGCATTATATACAAGATTTGGAATGCATGGAAAGAGTACTGATACATATACCAGATCAATCAAACTTTACCTCTAAAGGATCATTTCTTCACAGTGCCTTGGCATCTCAGCATTCACAGTTTGAGTGATAAATGAAGCTTTTTAAAGAAAGCAGCTCTCTGTACTACTTGCTGATTAATCTGCCAGGAATTTGGGTGTGCAGAATTGGCATCAAATTTCTTCTACCCAGGAAACTGCTGGAAATATTCAAGAGTTAAAAAGCTTTCAAAAGCACAGCAATTTAGGTGTAAATATCCATTTTGAGGTAGATGAATTAGTCCCTGATAAAGTAGTGGCTGCTTACTTGAACTGAGGAAAATAAAACATTTCTTCAAATGAGGCGCCTGGGTAGCTCAGTTGGTAAAGCATTTTGACTCTTGATTTTGGCTCAGGTCATGAGATCCAGCCCTCTGTTAGGCTCCGTGCTGACAGCGTAGAGCCTACTTGGGATTCTCTCTCTCCTTCTCTCTCTGCCTTTCCCTGGTTTGTGTTCTCTCTCAGAATAAATAAACTTAAAAAAAAATTCTTCAAATACAAATATATCCTAAATTTTACTTAGGTTGTTTTTGTTTGTTTGTTGTTTTTGGTTTTTGTACTTATCTTACTACTTTTTATTATGAAAATTTAAAAACACTTAAAAATATTGAAAGGCTAGAAACCACAAATGCCTTTCATCTAGATTCAGCTGTTGTTAATGTCTTACCATATTTGCTTTTTCTCCTTATCTCCCCTCTCCCCATATACCAAAACACACCAGTTTTGAAAATAAGTTATTAATATGACATCATGATCTCTAAATACTTCAGCATGAATCTCCTAAAAACAAGGGTAATCTCTTATATAACCACAATGCCACTATCACACCTAAGAAAATTAATAATCATTCTATAATCATAACTAATATCAAAGCCATATTTAAATTTTCTCAATTGTCTCCTAAAGATTTCTATGCAATTCCCCCATGATCTAATCAAGATTTGTGGATTCCATCTGGAGGTTAATCTGGAAACTCCCCCCACCTTAACTTCTGTTTGGTTTTGACTTATGATGTTGACTTTTCAAGAGTCCAGGCCAGGTAACTTATATAAAGTCACACATTCCTGGGGCACCTGGATGGCTCAGTCAGTTAAGTGTCTGATTCTTGATCTTGGCTCAGGTCGTGATCTTGTGGTTCTTGAGATCAAACCCCCTGTAGGGCTCTGTCCTGACAGCACGGACCTCTCCCGCTTGCCCCCCACCACCCCTCCCAACTCCCTCACATCTCAAAATAAATAAACATTAAAAAAAATAAAGTCACACATTCTTCATTTGTCTGATTGTTTCCAGATGGGGTTCTTTAACTTTTACTTTTAAGACTGTATTGTCCTTAAAATGGAAGTTAGATCTGAAGACTTGATCAGGTTTAGGTTAAATTTTTTTTTTTTCGGGAATACTTCAGAGGCATCTCATGAGGATGGTCGTACATTGGGTTTTCCCACTACTGGTGATGCTAAGAATGATGACTTACTTGGCTGAGAAAGTGACTGCCTAACCTCCATGGAAAAGTATCTGCCTGGAAACAGAGACAGAGGCAAAGTTCACAGGCTAATGCTTTATGAGAGGTACAATCCTATGAATGCAAAAAAAAAAAAAAAAAAAAAAAGGCGGGGGCAGAAAGGGAGGGAAAATGAATACAATGTAGTTTGTTGCCAAGCTGGCCATGATTTCATAAGCAGCCTCACTTGGTCGTGTGGGACATCTTTGGAGGTGCTCTGTGGCACCACTGCATCTGGGTGGAGTCCTTCTCTGGCACAAAGCCCACAGTGTACTAATAGTACTTCTGGATTGTGTTGCCAATGCCTCCAGGCAGCCACTGGGAAAGCCAGGGCTTCTGTGGGTTCCACTGTGTTGGACTTGGATATAGGAGCTTCTATGCACCTGGCAGGTGTAATGACAATCTTGCCAAAGGCAAAGATGTCCATCATTGTAGGAGGTGAGCTGACAAGATGGAGGCTTAAGCTTTACAACCATCATTGGGACCTCTTTACCCAGGAGGGCAAGTGGGTCCTGAAAGGCAGGCAGGGCCAAATGCATCTGTGGGGATGGGCATACATTGTATCCAATACCAAAGGAACATCTTTTTCTTTGAAATTAGTAATGATATGTGGAGTGGTACTTTGCCCTTATAGGAATATCCTATTGCCCAACCACTTTTTTTTTTTAAGTTATTTTTTGTAATTGATTTTTTTTTTTTTTTGAGAGAGAGAGAGAGACAGTGCAAGTGAGCAAGAGACGGGGCTGGGGGGAGAATCCAATGAGAGGCAGAGAGAGGGGGAGAGAGGGACAGAGAGAGAGAGAGAGAGAGAGAGAGAGAGAAGCAGGGCTCACCTGGGCTCATGTTTTACCCAGAAGAGCTCGTGCTCACCCGATGTGGGACTCAAAGTCATGAACTGTGAGCTCATGACCTGAGCTGAAGTCAGATGCTTAACAACTGAGCCACCCAGGTGCCCCTACTTTTTATGTGATGGTTTTAGTACTCATTGATTATTCTTGCCTGAACCAATTATTACATCAGAAGTTGCAAGATATGGGGCCTAGCTGTGCCCACTGCTGTCCATTGCCTCTGGGCTCTTCAGGAACACAACTAGGAGAGTGTGTGTGTGTGTGTGTGTGTGTGTGTGTGTGTGTATATATGTGTGTGTGTGTGTGTGTTCATATTGTTATTGGCATTATTAAATAGCATTTTTCTTAAGATGCTTTTTATATTTTATCTTTTCTCTTTCATATTTCATATTCATGAATATTTCATATTCATTGTTGGTTCAGTAACTAATTTTATATAGAATTAGGTCATTAGTTTCTTTTAAGGTCCAGGCTTAAGGCATTTCCCTTTTGATGTACTTTTGTTTCAGAGTATATAAAATACATGCTTCAAAAATCAACACCGTATCAACACATTTAGTCACAGAAGCCTCACTCCCATGCATTATCCTCTCCACTCTGTTTCATTTTCATTAATTTCTGGTATCTCCTTTCTGGTATTTCTTTTTGCCAAAATCAGCAAATACATAGATATAATTGATCCTTGAACAACACGAGGGTTAGGGCACTGACCCCCCGTGTAGTTGAAAATCCATATACAACTTTTGACTCCTCCAAAACTTAACTATTAATACCTTACTATAATAAGTATTATATACTATATTCCTATAAAAAAGTAAGCTAGAGAAAAGGTTATTAAGAAAATCATAAGGAAGAGAAAATAGATTTACTATACTGTACTGTATTTATAGAAAACAAATCCATGTATAAGTGGACCCATGCAGTTCAAACTGTGTTATTCAAGGGTCAAATATATATTTTAATTGCCCCTTCTTTCTTACACAAAATGAAGAATACTATATATTCTTGTTCTTTGTCTAGATTTTTTTCTTAATAACATATATCCAAGGAATTGTTCCATACTGGTTCACAGATACCTTAAATGCTGAAATTCATTTACTGTCATATATATATATATATATATATATATATATATATATATATATAAAATGTATTAGTCAGGGTAGGCCAGGCAATGTTGCAGTAACAAAGAAACCCTAAATCTTTACAAATAAAGGTTGGTTTCTTGCTTACATAAAGTCCTATGTGGTTTAGGGCACTATCCTGTGTTTAATACATGACTTGGGACATAGGTCCTCTATGGTAGCCAGGCTGGGTAGCCAGGGCTGGAAACAGCCCATGCCAGAGCCCAGTCACATAGCCCCAAACCAATACAAGGAAGGTTGAAAATATGTCTCACATTCATGAAGAGGAAACAGAAATGGTGAATTATATAGTATTCTCTGCCACACCAGACTTTACATTCATTCTCTCATATAAATCCCATAACAGCTCTACAAGTTAGGTACTTTTATTATGTCCATCTTACAGCTAAAGACATTGAAGCTTCAAGCCTTTATATGCCTTTCAAAATTACAGTCAGGATCAGTTTCAGATCCAGGTGTATTTGGTATTGTCCACTAAAAAAGCACAGCAAATCCATCTCATCTATCGATAAATGAAAAATTTGGAGGGACATTGGAGATCAGAACAATTGGTGTAGGACGATAAATATTTAGGCTTTGGATTTATAAGCTTCTTTTTTTTTTTTTACAAAAGAGTGCAACATAAAAATTAAATTCCTGGAACAATACAGACTAAAACTCACAGGACACAATGTTTCAGTAACATTGGATGATAAAACAGTTTTATTTATAATTTCTGAATCAAGAGCTAATTGTTACAGGAATTTTTTAAAGTTCAAAGTGAGACTGTAAACATTTTTTCTTCCTCTTCCTAAGTAAAAGCATAATATGTTCACTGCATGAGAGAAATAATGACTCTTTCAAAACCATTTGGGATAGTTCTGAGGAATTACACCAGGTAATCTCCAAGGATTTTTTTTAATGTTTATTTATTTTTGAGAGAGGGAGTGTGAGCAGGTGAGAGGCAGAGAGAGGGAGACAGAGAATCTGAAGCAGGCTCTGCATTGTCAGTGCAAAAAGCTTTATGTGAGGCTCGATCCCACAAACCATGAAATTATGACTTGAGTGGAAGTCCTATGCTGGGCCAACTGAGCCACCCAGGTGACCCATCATATCCAAGGATTTTAAAGTTCAAAAACCTTCCTTTTAGAGGAGGAAATAAAATAAATTTTAAAGGGCATTTGGACAGTGCCTTTAGTCCCATATTATTTATTGCATTTATATAATATATTTACATTATTATGTTTATTGCCCAAGATTGGGTACAATACTGGATTCCAGTGTGTGTTTTTAGCAAGTGACTGCAGCAAAATGAAAGAACTCCACTTTAAATGAAGCACTAGCAATCCATATATGCAAGAGACTGCAGATTCCATGAAAAGGTAAGGTAGTTCCAGAAGGTGACTTTTCCAGAACAGGACAAAGCTCACCTTCACCTGTGAGTGTGAAGCAAACTCATCCTGGCTGTTGATCCAACACAGTTGGATCCAACACAGTTTTCATAATACGATCCTGCAAGTAACAACATCTTAGTTAGCAGTGGTTTTCAAACATTTTGGACCCTGACTATAGTAAGAAATATTGTTAGCCATGTATACACACATTCACTTACAGATGCAAAGTTTCATGAGACATAATATAGGCAAAACACTCTGATCCTCTCCCCTTAACCTACTCTACTCTATACCCTATCTTTCCCCAAATGCTGGCATGCCTGCATTCACAATCTGTAAGACTGGCTGTGTGAAATCCCTATGCTATTATTGCCTGTTGCTTTGGCTGATCAATCAAATTAGCCTGTGTAGAATATTTATTTTCTCTTTTTGTCCCAAAGCTCCCAGAAGGAAGAGGGCCTCAGTGCTTGGATAGGGTACTATCACCTCAGAATCAGTAACCAAACCCTGGAGCTTGGAGGACTCAGTGCTATTTATAGAAGTTGCCCCTACTGCTTTAATTCCATCTTCAAAACTGTTCAGGTTCACTTAGCATGTTGACATGTCACTAGGATTGCCAGATTTAGCCAAGCAAAGCAAACAAACAAACCGAGATGCCCAGTTACATTTGAATTTCAGATAAACAATGAATATTCTTAGTGTATGTTCCATGCAATAACAGTAAGTCCTTGTTCATCTGAAGTTCAAATGCAACTGGGTGTTTTATATTGTATCTGACAATCCAGCTGGCTGCACACCTTGTTTCCCTTTACCTTGAATGTCCTAAATCTTAAGAATAGATCTAGGCTGGACTGCATGTGGGCCCTGCTCTTGGGAGGGGGCACATTTTGGCTCAGTCTCCTTCTGCTCTCCTCAGTTTTAACTGTTGGATACTCACCCTATAGCCCCCTGCAGGGTTCTCTCATCTGGTGGGCACCTGTTTAGACATGGCACTGGGGAGACAATGTGGCACAAATGCTGCTCCTGCTGTGTCCACTTGACCTTCAGGTCACCCTGGAACCTTGGCATCCAAGTCTCAGGGATACAGGCTGTTCCACTGCCACCTCTAGCTCAGAGACAAAGGGACAGTCGCCATCCCTATCCAGTTTTTCAACAGAATCCCAGTCTCTATTTCCTGTAGCCACTCCAATCTCTACAAGTGATCTTTTCCACAAAGGAGGGCCTATAGGGAGGACAGAGAATTGCTTCCCACTCCACTCCTCCCCAGCCTACATCTTTAGCCTCTTCCCTGCTTCCAATCCTGTATATCTCAAAGAAAAGTCTTGCCTTTCCATGAAAGCACACTATCTGTCCACACAGGCCAAGCCTCTTCATCCCCTCAGAATTAAGACCTTTGGACTTGGTTTTTCTTCTCATTTACTCCTCTCCCCAGGAAAATTGGTCATTATTTGAAATTGCTCACAAATGGATGGTTTAGGGAAGTGCTAGGATCTTCTCCACCTCCTGCTATTCAAGTTGTTCTGGCTGTTCCCATAACATTTGGTTAATGGCAAGAATAAATTTCACCTCTTGGTCAAAGCTTGGGCTTTGAGTTTTGAGCTTGGGGGCCTTACAGGGCCTCTCTCCATGGCTTGTGTTGTGTTGTAAGGCTGTTGCTGTGTTTCTTCATTGGGCTGTAACCAGCCTGAGGTCAGGGCTCCACATTTGTGGAATCAGTACATGAAGTGGAGTCGGCTGCAGGTGGACAGAGAGAGTTGAAAAGTATGGGCCATGATCCTTGCTGTCCCTTCCTTTTGCTTTCATTACACCTTTTTAATAAACACATCTTCCTCCCTCTGATTGCCAAGATGCTTCAAGACATGCTGCCCATGCCACAATTTCTTCTGGGGTCTTCCTTCCCTTTGTTAACACTTTCTTATCCAGACCTTTCTGCCAGGGCCGTCTGGGTCTTTTCAAGTGGGTTTAAAAAACTCAGTACAACAAAACTAATCATTGTTAATGTCTAAATGGTTGACCCTGGGATAAATTTGAAATCCCATATTAAAAAAATAAAACCTCACAGATATTTATTAAGTTCTGCTATGTGTGCCTTAACACATAAGGTTAAGACACAAGTTCCTGCATTCAAGAACCATACTGGAAGTCAAGATCTGAATACATAAAAAAGCCATTTAGGGATGACCCTAAGAAACTAGTAGATAATAAAATGCATTTGAAGTGACTTGTAAAGGTCACATAATGACACTGTGTTTCATCATTTGTGGAATCACAGAAACTTTGATCAGATTATCCCTAAAGTTTCCTTACTTGTTCCAAATAAATTACCAGCTAGATTATTTAAATTTTATATAATAAAATAACAAGATATTGTATTCACTAAGTGCCAGGCACTATTGCTGACAGCTGCTCCAGTCTTTACAAGAATACCATGAGGTGGCCATTATTCATTTCCCACTTGGCAGGTATGGAAATTTAGGCATTGAGGTTAAGAATTTGCCCACAGCCCAGAGCTCTGTGGTAGAGCTGGCATATGAACCCAAGGCAACAGGCTCTTGAGTGTACATGACACAGCTGTGCCATAGTGTCTCTCCGCAGGCCTAAACTCATGTTTTCCAGTACTTACTTTTCAGGTTGCACTTCCTTACATTTTTAATAGGGAAACACCGCACTGTTCTTAGAATGCCCATACTATTCTCCATTACTCAACAAACTTAGCCCTCTAGGTTGAAACTTGTACAATTTGTAACCTAGTTTGTAACATTTTCTTGGCTGTGTATCTTTTTAGGGGTTTGGTTTACTGAAATCTGTAAATTTCACTCAGATTTTAGCTCAGAAGTCCTGCCTCATTTACTATGTCATGTTTATCAGGTTAAATCTTCTACATTTTGTATCTCTCTTCTAACCTTTCTTAAGTTTGATACCACACCTTCCCAGGCGGCATTTTCATATAGTGCTTCACTAAAACTTGGGTTTCCTCTCTGGCTGCTCACGACTAGCCTATAGCCACTCACACTCCCCTGGAGTCTCTCCAGATACTGCTGGGGGTTGGGTGTAACTGAAGAATATGGAAAGGAGTAAGACAGTTATACCATAATGAATTCCAATACAAGGTAAAGAAGAATCAGTACTGACAACTACTGAGGTTTCAAAGAGGATGTGGCATTTGAGCTGATGATAACAGACTTCTGAAGACTTTGGGGGAGGAAGAGAAGGAAGAAGTACAGCCCAGGCTGAGGGAGAGGAGATGAATCTGGAGTCTCCATGTACCTCAGACCTAAGATCCCTGGTCTGTTCCCTGGAATGAAATGCCTGTGATATTCCAGGTATTGTCAAAGCCCAGAAAAAAGTAAATTATTTTTTTTTCTTGGAATATTCTTCTCACTCTAAATTGTAGATGAGTATATCTGATCCATTTCAGATATCACACCCAATTCTCTGCTGAAATTCCAATTGTTTTTTGCCCACTCAAGAAGGCATGTTAGAATGCAAGCATGCAAGCTTGCTATTATTTCCACAGACATGACCTCAAATGGGTCTGATTATTTAGGACGGTCAATCACCTAAAAAAGTCAGTCCTTTAATAGCTATTAGGAATGAATCAGTGTGTGACACAACACAGAGGTAACTGCCATGCAGCAGTGAGAAAACTGGGAGGTGGCAGGCACAGAAAAGGATTAACTCCCAGAAGCCTGTGGCTTCTTCCCCCCACCTCCCTAAACAGTTTCCAGACAATTCCTACTGAGCATTTGTTGGGATGTTGGGTTGCCTTTAACTTACATTCTTCCATTATTCTGAAGTAGCCTATTGCGGGGCCAGGGGACATATAAGAAAGCAAACATATCTAGCAAAAGATCAGAGATGGTCTTTTGAAAGATTTATGTATGTCCTTTCCTTTTTATGACTAACAAATATTATTACTAAAAGTTATTTAAAATGTTTCCAATAATCAGAAATGGTTATTCTAATTTAAAACCCATTTCAGGGGTGCCTGGATGGCTCAGTTGGTTAAGCGTCTGACTCTTGATTTTGACTCAGGTCAGGTTGTGGGATCCAGCCCCACATCAGACTCTGAGCACTGAGCCTGCTTAAGGTTCTCTCTCTCCCTCTGCCCCTCTCCCCCATTTGCACGCTGTCTCTCAAAAAATAAACAAAAATAGAAATAAAAAATAATAAAACCCATTTCAAAAAAGATAAAGGAATTATAAGGTTATAATTATAGCATAGTTTGAGGTTAATAGTTGTAATTGTTTTCTTCCAAGTACTTTCAACTGCTCCTATATGAGGAGAAGCTTTAAAGGATTTGGTTGGGGTATGTGAAAGCTGGTCACTGCAGTCAGGGCCTTTAGAATCCAGGCACCCTGACACCAAAACCAGTTTAGATTATAAGGAGTAGGAATGTTCCTGTTTGAGCTTGGTTCTGCTTGAAGTAAGGCATTTATGACCCCAAACCAGCAACTACTCCTCCTTCCCTTTAAGACCTTGCTGGTGACCCACTTACCCCCTTTAAATGACCTTAAAAAGCAACTACTCCTGATTAATTTTACATCCCTGTAAACACTCTTTATTTCAGTACTTCTGAAATGTCTTCAGTTTTTTCCTGTAAATTTCTCTGTTCTTTCTTGAGAGTAAGTCTCCTCTTTCCCCATGACTGATCTATCCTGAAGGCAAAAGGCACTTCTATTTTGGACTGTGTTCCCTTGACTCCCCCCTTCTACATCTCTTCTTCCTTCCCAGCTACCCCTATAACCTGTGGAGCTCAGTACAGGAAAACCTCACCCTTCTGGCATCAGGATCCAAGGTTTTTTATACTCACGAGGTAGCCAAACAATTCTCACTAATGGAGCTGGTCTAAGGAAATATTGACCTGAGCAAATGCTCATGGTTTAAATGCAAATTCACAGATTTAAAAACAAACCAAGTGGGACGCCTGGGTGGCTTAGTCTGTTAAGTGTCAGACTTTGGCTCAGGTCATGATCTCATGGTTTGTGAGTTTGAGCCCCGCATAAGGCTCTGTTCTGACAGCTCAGAGCCTGGAGCCTGCTTTGGATTCTGTGTCTCCTTCTCTCCCCGACTTGTGCTCCTCCCCCACTTGTGCTCTGTCTCTCAAAAATAAGTAAATGTAAAAAAAAATTTTTTTTAAACAAACCAAGTAGTCAGAACTTGTAATTGTTAAAGAAAGGTACTCAAAAGCAGACCAGCTTTCACTATGGCATAATCACATTTTGAGAGCCCTGAGAAAGGGGCAGGCCAGGTGAGAAACAGGAGTAGCTTTGTAAGGGAGGAGGGGGATAAGGTAGGTGCTCAGGGCTTTCTCTGTTCTCAGATAGAGAGGGCATTAAGTGATCTCCCATGAAAACTCAATGTGATCCAGCATCCTAGCACTTTCTGATTGCTATCTGTAAACTTTTAAACCCCATAGATATTTACATTGCTCTTTGCAGCAATGTAAATGAGCAATGAGTTCCCACAGCCTTGGTTTCATTTGATCCTCATGAATACTTTGCCACGGGTAAAGGATGGATTTCATTATCTGCACCTTGGAAAAGGAAACCAAATCTTCCACCGCAGAAATCAGAGAAGCCAGGATCTGAGCTGGCAGGTAAATGTTAACTGAATTAAACAAACACAGAAATATATGAGTGTTTTAAGGTAAACAGGTCTCTGTCCTTAAGATCATAATCCAGTTGGGGAGAAATGCTCAAAATTAAAATAATTAAAATAATAATACAATTTAATATGGAAAAATCAGATACAAGATGATGAGTGCATCCTTCTTTGTGAAATGAAGAAAGTGCTATGGTTTTAAGTGTACTTAAATAGCATTCATCCCATGACTGAACTGAAATCCCCAGAGTCTGCCACTTGCCATCCAACCTTCATCTCAAGTCTCTGCTTAATATTCTAGGTTTTACTAGGATTCCTTAGTGTCTGTAAAAAGTCCAGCTTTACACTTAGCTATGGTGATGTCTGAGCTTGTCACATCCTCTTCAGTCCTGTATTTGCAGTGCAACTCTGGCCCTCCTGACCCCTCCCCCCCCGGTCTTTTTTTAGGCCACAAGGAACACGAAAAAGGGGGTGGGGAATATCCATCTTCAGTGTTCCAGAAAAGTCCACCTTCACCTCCTGGAATTAATGAAGGGAGTAGAGTTTAGAGAATGGCATGGTGACTAATGAATCAGACATTAAAGAGGATGTTTTAAGAAAGAATACCAACCAGGCCAAAGAGAAAGTGAGAGAGAAGACAAAGATAGAACATGCCCATGGTAAGGATTATCTCTACCAGACACAGAAGAATCATGGTATGATAATTATGTGTGTATCAATAGGGATAACAAATAGGGATGACAGATCATTTAAAATTGAGATTTCCAAAAATCTAGGAAGGCATTGGGTATCACTGCTCTCCAGAACACACAAATTATCCCCCAATGCCTCCTCCTTCACCTGGGGATTCTGTGGCCTTCTGTGTGGAGATTGTGGTCCTGTCCCATTATTCACTCCTTATACCACATTGGCAAAAACAGATACAAAAGTCTCTAGTTTACTCCTAAGTATTAATTTATTCTGAACGCAGAGCACAGACAGCAAGACCAGACCTCTGGCCTAACTGCTGTTGACTTCTACAATATCAAATGAGCACAAAGATAGATTTAAAAGGCAAGTAACAAACTGGGAAAATATTTGCAGCACAAGTAACAATATTTTATTTTATATTATATAAGAGTTCTAGCAAAGGAGTGACACAAAGATGAGTCCCCATGGGCAAAAGATACAAGTAGACAATTCACAAAAGTGATGTATACAAGCAGGTTCCACTTTACTAGTAATGAGAACATAACTTAAAAGCAATACAAAACCACTCTTCTATCAGGTTGGTAAAGATGACAAAGAATGAAAAGACAGTGTTGGCAGGTGTAGAGAAAAGGACCCTCCTGCCCACTGGTGTCAAAGCAGTGCCACCCTTCTGTAGCATCAAAAACCTCGTTATTGAAGGTTTGAACCTTTTGACAACAGTTTCAGTATTTTATACTAAGAAAATAATTAGGGATGTCCACAGAGATTTAGCTACAAGTAATTTTACAAAAGTGAAAATTTGGAAACAACCCAAATGTACAAAAAACAGGGATTGTAATTATGGTACATTTGTATAATAGAATACCAAACAGTCATTAAAAATGCCATAGAAGTATATTTTTTGACATGGAAAAATGTTAAGCAATTAAATATTAAATATTAAGCAATTAAAGCTAATTATGATTCTAACTATGTATATATATATGGAACAAATATATATATATATATATATAAATATATATATAGGCTTGATTACTTCTGGATTTTTTTTCCATTTTGCTTATTTATGGTTTACTGCTTTTCCATAATGCATGTCCATTTCTTTTATAACAATTTTAATGTTTATTTATTTTTGAGCTGTCAGCACAGAACCTGATGCTGGGCTCAAACCCACGGACAGCTACATCATGACCTGAGCTGAAGTCAGATGCTTAACCAACTGAGTCACCCAGGCACCCCTCTTTTAAAATAATTTTTAAAAAACAGGTAATTATGTGAGGGTAAAAGGATAGAAAAGGCATTAATAAATTCTGAATTCACTGGGATTAAACTGTAACTGAACATTAATAAATAAACAAATCATAAAGTGTCAGCATTTACCTTGAATTAATTAGACTTAGGTTTTTTGCCATCAGAGGTAATAAGGCCTAGAATTAAAAGTGACTTGAGTTATAGAAAATACAGTTATAATTCAGGCATAACCAATCTTTGAACTGTAAAATCTGTACCTATTACATGTTTATATGTGTGTATAGAAAATATTTGGGGGTGCCTGGGTGGCTCAGTCGGTTAAGCATCTGACCTCAGCGCAGGTACATGCGGTACATGAGTTTGAGACCCGCGTAGGGCTCTGTGCTGCCAGCTTGGAGCCTGGAGCCTTCTCTGGATTCTGTGTCTCCCTCTCTCTCTGCCCTTCCCCCGCTCTTACCCACTCTCTCTCTCTCAAAAATAAATAAAACATTAAGAAAAATATTTGGAAGGATATCCACTAAATTTAAAAGTAGTCCTCTTAGCAGGGTGTGATTAGTGGAGGAAGGGAGATAATTAACTTTTTCTTGACACTACTCTATACTGTTTGACTGTTATAACAAGCATGCAAAAATCTGAGTATGTTTAAAAAGCAAAAATGGTTCTAATTACAAATATCTAGAAATGTGGACAGTATCTATGGTATGGAAAAAATTAATAATGCAAAATAATGTATACTATGCCCATAACTATGTCATGTATCTACAGGTGAGAAAGGCTGGGATGGGAAAACTCTATCATGAAAATAGTTGTTCAAGTTCATTTATTTGTTCACTTATTCCACAAATGTTTGTTGAGTACCTACTAAGAGATAGGCACTTGGGATACAGCAAGGAATCAAACAGCCAAATATGGCTCCCCTCATGGAACTTATATTCTAGCAGGTGTGGACAGGCAAGAAGTAGTAAACATAATAAATATGTTAGTTGATAAGTGAGTGCTATGGAAAAACTTGAGCAGAGTAAGAGAAACTGGCACTGCTGTGAGTGAGGAGGAGGGTTAAATGGGTTGGTCAGAGAAGGCCTCACTGAGGTGACATTGGAGAAAAAGTTTGAAAAAGGTAAGGAAGTGAATTAAGCAAATATCTGAAATATCTAGAAGAGCTTTATAAGCAAAGGGGACAGCCAGTGCAAAGAACCTGAAATGGGTTCAAGGAAAAGCAATGAAGGCAGTGGGCCTGAGTCAGATTAAGTAAGCAAAGGGAGAGCAGGTCAGAGATAATCAGCAGTTAGTTGGTGTTTGGCTCTGTAGGCCAAGGATTCAGGCTTTTTATTCCAAGTGAACTGGGGAGACACTGTATGGTTTTGAGTGGAGAAATGCCAGGATCCCTTTGGCTGTTGTATGGAGATTAGATTACTGGGGGTCAGGGAGTATGGCAGAGAGACCTGGTTGATCAGGTGAGGGATGGAGGTTGCTGTGGGGATGATGAGGTGTTGGACACTAGGTATAGTTTGAATGTACAGCCAACAAAATCTGATTGGGTAGAGGATGTGAGAGGTATGAGGATGGCTCTTGAGCTTTGGGCCTGAGTAAATGAAGTGCAGTTGCCATTAACTCAGATGAGAAAGACAGCTGGATGGAGTAGGTTTGAAATTGGGGAAAGAACTTATTTGTGGACCTATTACATTTGCATGTAGTAGCAATATAAATTTTGTTTTCAAAACATTTCTAGGTTACTCAGTCGGTTAAGAGTCTGGCTCTTGGTCTCCACTCAGGTCATGATATCACAGTTCATGGGATCCAGCCCCACATCAGACTCTCTACTGACAACATGGAGCCTGCTTGGGATTCTCTCTCTCCCTCTCTCTCTCTGCCCCACCCCTGCTTGCTCTCTACCTCTCAAAATAAAGAAAATTTAAAACATTGTTAAAAAAAGAGAATGTTTCTAATAGTATGATGATGTCTTTCCCAATAAATCATTTCAAGACTCCTGACCCAGCAATTATTACATTCCCAGTACTGAAAATATGCAAATTAATTACAGCTGGGAATCTGCAGAAATCACAGGAATAGAAGCTAAGCCAGAAGACTGGAGCCTAGGTTCCAGTTTTCAAAAAGGGGGAAAAACCCGGGGCTGCAAATCTATCCACAGTCCTGGCAATATTCTAGAATATGTCACTAAACGGATGGCGTATGAACTCCAAAAATTAGCTAAAGCTCCTCTTGGATTCAGCTTAGAGTCAAACAAGTCAGACTTTTCTTTCATGTGTCTTCTTTCCTTCTCATAAAGAACCCTTCACTCCTGATACTTCTGACACCGAATGAGTGGGTTTGCCCCTCCCCGCCCCCACCAAGCAATCTTCTGTGATACCAGCTGGCTACATCAGATCCCACAGGTTAAGGGATCAGTCCCATGAGACTGACCACACTGTAGATACTAATCACAAGTAGCAGGTCCCCAAGTTTCCCACAACTTCTGTCTTAGCTACAAATCGGAGGTTCCCAGGATCTCTTCCCCTTGGATTCAATTACTTGCTAGAGCAGCTTACAGAACTCAGGAAAACACTTATTTACATTCACCAATATAATGAAGGATGCAGATGAACATCCAGATGAAGAGATATACGGGGTGGGGTGTGGGAGGGTGCCAACTACAGGAGTTCTGTCTAGTGGAGTTGGGGTGCATCAGTCTCCCAGTACATGGATGTGTTTACCAACCTGGAAGCTCTTGGAACCTGACTATCGGGAGTTCTATGGAAGTTTCATCACTTACGCATGATCAATCAGTAACCCCATTTTCAGCCCTTTTTCCATCTCCACAGAATCATGTCTTGTCCCTCTAGTAACTAACCCTCATCTAGGAGCTGTCTAGGAGCCCACCCAGAGCGGCTTCTTTTGAACAAAGGACTTTCCCATCACCTAGGAAATTTCAAGTTTCACAAGCCCTATGTCAGGACCAATGTCCTGACCTATGTCAGTGGGCCAAATATTAGAACAAAAGATGCTCCTAGTGCTCTTACCACTTAGGAAATTCCAAGGGTTTTAGGAACTTTGAGCCAGGAATGAAATAAAGACCAAATATATATATATATATATATATATATATATATATATATATATATTCCTTCTTATAAAACATAGTATCTCATAAGATATGCCAGAAGACGGAAGCTTAGGTTAGTGTTTTCAAAAATGAGGGGAAAACAGGCTGCCAATTCGTTCATAGTCCTGGCAAGATTCTAGAACATGTCATTAAGGGGATGACATATGAACTCCAAAAATTAGTAGCTACTCTTGGATTTAAGTTGAACTCAAGAGCAAGTCAGGTCAATATATTTAGAAAAGAAGCTACCAGGGCAATTTTGGAACTTGGCAGTCCATCGCAGGAGTGGAAATGTTTCTTCGGGGAGAGGTCTCCGGTGGAACGTGATAGCGGCAGTACTGGGTAGTGTTACAGCCTGGGAGTCCAGTCTCTACCACATCCTAAGTCGTGCAACCTCAGGCTGACCTGTCTGCTGTGCAAGGGGTGGCAAACCATGTAAAGTGCTTCACACACTGTGCGTGGAGGCTGTAGTGAAGGCGTGGGGCACTCATTTTAGAGTATTCTTACCCTTTTCTTTCCCTTGACGCAATGAAAGGTCCTACCTAGGCGAGAGAAGTAGCGAGGATAAGTAAGCGATGAACAAAATAAAACTTTGGTACTGCCACAGAGCTGTCAGCACTGGAACGGTTAATACTGGCTTCAGTGCTTCCTCAATTGTTTCTCACCGGGAGGACGGACGACCGGAGAGGGGCGCTGCCTTGGCCTTTGCCAGCACGTAGGTCAAGCAGGCTGTTGCTAGGCGACCTCAGGAGGGCACCAGGGCCAAGCTGCCCCACCCCCTTCCTGCCCAAGTCCTACCCCGCCAGGCCCACCAGCTTCTACTCTCGCGACAGGCCGAGGCGTCGTGACGCATGCGCTCTTCTTACCACGAGGCTCGAAGTGACGCGCGCCCCATCCCTTCGCCGGACTCTCTGCCCCGCCCCTTCTTGCAGGGCAGCTACTTTGGCCCTCATCTCTGTTCTCTTCCAGACTCGGTCCTGCTCACACCTCGCCTCCGGTCCTATTCACAGTGACTGCAGAACAGCTTCAAACCCTGCAGACCAACATCCCGCGCTCCCGTGGTGGCGGTGGTGATAGGCGGGAGCAAGGGGGGTGTGGTGGAAGAACAAGGCGGGATGTGGGGAGGTGGCAGTTGCCTCTCGCTCACTTCCGGAGGACGGGCGGAAGTGGCTGCGGCGGATGGTGGGAGGGGGGGAAAGGAGCGCGAGGGGAGGGCCTGGCCGCCGGGGGTCGAGGGGGTGGGGCCTGGGCCAGCTTTCGGGACCTAACCTGGGGCCTGGACTCTGCTCTCGGGAGGGCCGAGGCTTCCTGCTAAGACCGGGCGGGAGGGATCCAGGTAACAACTTAGCGCAGATTGGGCGAGGGTCGTTCGGGCGGCAGAGAGGTGGGTGTCAGAGTCTAGAGAGGGTCGCTGTGTCACTCCCTTCCTCATTGAATGCGGAGCACTGGGTTCCATGGAGGAGGGTGGGAGGAGTTAAATTTTGGGGGCGGGGGGGTTCATGTGAACGCCACGCCCCTACAGGAAGGAAGGGTGTGTGTGTGTGTGTGTGTGTGTGTGTGTGTGTGTGTGTGTTTAGTAATAAATTTAGAAGGGAGGGGGCGACCGGTGTGTGTGTGTGTGTGTGTGTGTGTGTGTGTGTGTGAGCGCGCGTGTGTGTGTTTAGAATAAACTTAGAAGAGAGGGGGCGACGCGGGTGGGCTTCCGGACTGCAAAATTAGAACACTGTGCAGCTATTGCTGGCAGGACTCAGGCCTCTGTTCCAGGAGAGTGCTCTCAGTGGCCTCGGGAAGGAGTTTGACTGAGATTGGGAATTCCATCCCTGGCACAGTTTTGGATGCAGAGGGGGAGGCGAGGGTGAAGGGAAAAGAGCAAAGAATGCATGGGGAAGGTGCCAGCATCTAGGTCTGGAATGGATTTAGTTCATTCAGGGAGAGCTGGACGATGAAAACACTGAACACTCTAAGAAGCTTGGGAGATGTAGGAGATTAGTGTATGGTAATAACAAGACAAGAAGGAGCTGGGAGGAGGATGTTCTTTTCTATATTTCTTAGAAGACCATCTACATGCATTGTTAGTGCTTTTGGTATTTTGATGATAGAGCAGAGTAAAAGAATAGTTAAGAAGTCTTAGGAATCCATTTGGGCATATAATAGATTAGAGAGTGTCACAATGTTTAAATATTCCACAGGTTAACACTGAAATCAGCCTTCTGGCCATGCTGGTTCTATGGCCTGTTTCTTCTCATGAACCCCAGCAGAAGACAGAAAGGCCAGTCCTCACAGTGGATGACTTCCCTTCCCTGAGCAAGAGATGGGATAGAACCTGGGATCTGCCCAACACCAGACTCTGAGCTTAATAAGCCAGCTGAATGAAGGAATGTAACAGACCCCTGGGAGGGACACTGAACCCTGCATTGGGGGGGGAGGGGCCTGGACATACCCCTTCCCCCCCAGACTCCTCCCCCTCAGAGTCCACTCAGCCATGGACTTTGGACCTGGATAACAGGAGAGAAGCTGCACTTTGTTTGGTGTATCTGATTTGGGATTCAAAGTTTTTGAAATGGAGTACTGGAAGGGGGTTTGATGATCTCCAGGGGAGCCGCTGAGAGAAGAGAAGAAAGGTAAGGTTCTTGTCTCACTTCCCACTTGGTGTCTTACTGCTTTTGTGCAGAAAATGTTGAGTGAGGGCAAGTCTGGGGATGCTGCCATTTATGAAGTGCCTGATGAGAACCCTTACTCTGATGGGTACAGAGGAAGCTTCACCTCTCTTTCACTCTCTTAGAGAGGCTGTTCCCAGCCTCTCTTTACCCAGGCAGAAGGAGTATCTTGTAAGGGGTTGTAGGCAATGGCAATTGTGAAGTCAGGCCCAGGAGAACATGAAAATAATTTCAGCTTCTGAAGAGAGGCTTGGTTAGATTATCTATAAGAGTCTTTTGAACACTGAGTCAACACATTTAGGGCTAAATAAGACTAGAACGGATTACCCAGGCAGAAGGAGGCTGCTGTGTATTGGGGAACTAATTGAATAGAACTGCCTTTGAGGGGGAGGGTAGAAAATGGTCTAGATAACTTCCTAAGTTGTCTTTCTCCCTTCTCCCCCTATAAGGTGTTTAGACCATGAAATCTCATGCAGATAACAGGGACAGAACACAGGTTTGAGATCAGTTGGATTTTTGTTCTAGCTCTTGCTTTCTTAGTGTGCAACCCTAGATATGTTGGTTTAAGCTCTGCCAGTGTTCTGTTCACCTGCAAGATGGAGATAAGTAACTTTACAGGTCCCTCACAGGTTGTTACAGGGAGCAAACGAAATGATAGATTTTGGAAAGTATCCAGGGCCATGTACTTATGAAATAGTACCATTGACATTGCTTGATAATGCTTGCATAATTGTTATATACAAAAAAACCTCTGAATTAGGAATTCTGCTCTTTTATTGAATTAGTGTACTGGTAAAAGCCTTGGATGTCCTCAATTAAAAGCCTACCCTGAATGTCTCTTAAACAATACCTGAATCATCAAGTGGCAAAGGTGATTGAGGGATTCTAGCCCTCAGGGTTCTCCACACTTATGATAAGTGTGCCTCTTTGAGGTAGCAGTTTAAAGAGGGGTGGAGGAAAGATAAATCTAAGGGCCAAGTGTGTATTTAGGAGACTGAGCTCCATTTCTTGGAGTAAGTACTGGCCTTTTCTTCCTTTGCCATATCCTGGTATTCTCTCTTGCTCTTTTTTTTTTAAAGAAGGTGTTGTTTCCCACTTTATTATTTTCTTTAAAGTTTATTTATTGTGTGTGTGAGAGAGAGCATCAGCAGGGGAGGGACAGAGAGAGAGGGAGAAAGAGAATCCCAAGCAGACTCTACAATGTCAGCATGGAACCCTGATGTAGGGTTCAATCCCATGAACTGTGAGATCATGACCTGAGTGGTGAACAAGAGTGGCCACTTAACTGATTGAGCCACTCAGGTGCCCCTCTCCTGTTCTTTTAGATGACAGTTTTTTCAGACTGTTATCTCTTAGCCCTTTATATTTTTGCAGGCTCCGTTTCCACTTAAAGCAAACCTGTTCATAATTACCTTCTTATCTCCTTCCCTTTCCTACCTTGAACTCCAGTTTATCTATGCCAGATACCTGCTTTTCACAGCGACAACAAACAGAAAGGAGATGTGTTGGGAATTTTGATAGATAGTGGGGTATAATGGCCTGGTTGTGGGGCAGGAAGCTTGGCTTCTAGCATCTCTTTGCCTCTTACTGGCTGTGTAACCACCTGAACCTCACATTCATTGGGGGCTGGAGGCAATAACTAGGTTCATTTGCAAGCTGAAAATCCTGTATTTATAAGTTAGTTTCTTTTTTCCTGTCCTTTCTTTCTTGCCTGCCTTCCCCCAGTAGTGAGCTGTTCCTTCTCTGGGGCAGCCCCTTTCAGGCCGAGCTTCTACTTTAGAAGGTCTGGATTTCAGGGTGGCATGTCACCTCCTTCAACTTGGCCCAGCAAATTCCTGATGCCAGTCTTTGCAAGGGATATGTGGTCCCAGGATGCGTCTGCAGCCCTCTTCTTACCTGGAAGGCCTGTGAGTGCTTCGAAACACTTAAAGTACCACAGAGTTGTGCTGTGTTTGTAGTGATGTTATGTGAAATGTCCAGGCTATTGTGTCAGTTTTCCATCACCACATTGTTGTGAGGAAGAGAGAGCAGGGATTATTTCCCCAGTTGTATGTAAGGGGAAGCTGCAGAAGTCCTGAGCACAAAGGGTTTGCCTAAGTGTGGAGAGGCAGACCCTGTAATCCCCTGCCCAGTTCTGTGCTGCTTTTACAGCATCTGACCTGTCAAGGGCCATCTGGATTCTGCTGTAAACTTTCAGGGAGGGGAATTCAGTGCCCTTTCAGACAGCCTCTCTGGTAAGACATATTTCCTCCCTAGACTGAGCCAGAATTCCTCTCCCGTCATTTCCACTGAAAGCACTAGTCCTGTGCTCTGCCTGATCCTGTCATGAGACAGCCATTGGCCTTCTCATAGGGTTACCAGGATGCTCAGGCCACTTAGCCAGGACCTTAAGACTTAATGATAGACTTAACTAAAAGTTGTGTGTGTGTTTTAACTGAATTTATTTATACCATTCTGTCTTCCAAAAGGAATTGCATAGAGCTAACCAAAAGTTCCATTTCACAGACATTGCTGACTGGTCATTGATCTTGATGAGCTGTGTTTCTAGGTCTCCATGGGGAGTGGGAATGTTGTGAGAAGGGGAGAGGGAAAAACAGACACAACACTGATATAAAACTTTGATTTTACTTCTTCTGATGGTTTCCAGCAAAGATCTGTCTTAAGTTCAGAGCATGAATTCTTTCCAAATTGTAAAAAGTTTCAGGATATCTTAGGCATGGTTTCTGGGAGGGAAGTTGGAATAATTTTCACTTCCTTCTCTTTATCTCTCCAGTCCTCTTTTGGAGGTAGTAGGGGTGGGCAGGATACAGTATTTTCCCTTCTAATTTTCTCTTATCTTGTGACCAGATCTTTGGATTTCTTCCATTTTCAGATATTCGAATCCCAGTTTCATTCCCAGAATCCAGGCACCTATCTCCTTATTTCTGCCCTTTATCTCCTCCATAGTACCTCCTCATGAAATGTCCATCAAAAGCCTGGGCCTTTTTTCCCAGATCAACTTGGCACTTACCACCCTGGCTTCTTGCCTCTCATACCAAATGTTTTCTCTTGTTTTCATCCAAGAATTCAGCCCATCCCAATTTACTAACCAGGCTCTTTCTGCTTGGGACAGTTCTTTTGCAGTTGGGGAATTTCTACCCTAAGATCTTCCTGTGAGCCTTGGAATTTCAACAAAGGACAGTAGTCACTGGGTGTGAGTTATAGTGCACAAACAGTCCCCCATTCTTTTCCCCATTGAGCTGCCTTAGATAGAGAAGGATTATTGTTAGAGGTGGGAATGTGACATCTCGTGGGCTGGTTGGTCTGCTCTACCTTTCAGCATCCCACTGTGTCCTTTGTCCTGGAGGGTGATTTTAGCTCCTGATATCTTGGATCTGCAAACCAGTGTTTCCCAACTTTCTACAGTTTTAGGAATTATCCTTTTCCTTCTTACTTTGACATGGAGTGTGAGTGTGTAGGCCTTCCATATTCCCCAACTCCCTTCATGAGGAAAACAAAGAGAGGGCAGAAGTGCAGAGACCATGGCTGCTGGCTGGCACATGAGCGTGGGCTTGCATTTCCTACCATGGTCCATGAAATCAGCTCAGCTGGAATCCTTAGACACACACACACACACACACACACACACACGTGCGCGCGCACGTGCATATACACGCATGTCCAGCCTCTGAGGTGTCAGCTCTTTTCTCACTTTGCTCCTTCAGGCTAGTCTCCAATTGCTTCTACCAGGACTTCCCTCCTGCCCCACTGTGCACTTGTCTTGTTGGACACACAGCCATCTCAGAGCAAGGGAGCATGATAGGAAGGAATGAGTGCCAGCTATGGAGGCAGGGATGCCTGGGTTTAAAACATGGCCATGCTCCTCACTAGGTCTTGCAACTGTCAGCTGGTTGTCACTTACCCTTGATATTCACACTCTTGATCTGAAGAATAGAATGATTAATGTACACTCTTCAGAGCTTCTAGGAGGGTCCTTCATGAGGAGGCCTCTGTGCAGTTGGTTTATTTCCTCAGCCCCAGGCATGGGGTGCCTTTTGGGCATGCCCTGCCTTTTTGTTTCTGGAGAACCCTGGTAATTCCTAGTTTCATGTAGAAACAAGTTAGCAAAATCAGTCAGTAACTACACACTGCTAAGTTTCTGCCTGCTATGTGCTCTGGAACACAGGAGGGAAGTGGTTGGGGGGAGGGCCTGTTGCCTGCAGAGTGTGTCCTGGTCACATGGTAGGGCTGGCCCTGGACTCAGTCCTTTTCAGAAAAGTCATGTGCTTGAGTAGCCAGTAGTTCTAAGTTCTCCACCCTCACTTCCCAGGGTCAGATACAGACATCAAGGCTCTTCCAGGGTGCTCCCTCACCCCCTTTCACAGGGCTACCACAAAATCCTGTGATTAAGTCCTTTACTCCTTAGGTCTGATGGTTCTTACCCCAGGAACAAGTCTGTCTCTGCTCTTGTACTTAGAACTAACAGCTCTCATTCCCCACCTCGAAAGGAAAAAAACAACAAAATGGAAGTATTTAAAAAAGAAAAAAAGAAAAGAAACAACAGCTGGCCCTCTTCTGCTTTTGGCAGCAGGTGTTTCCTCTCTGGCTTCCTTTTTGGCACCCTGGTTTTTGTTCTCATAGCCCTCCACCCTGTGACCTATTGCCCCCAACTCCTCCTTCCCGGAAGCCAGCGTTGAGCAGGTTGCTGAGAGCTGGCCCCAGACGCTTGGCCTTGGATTTGGTGAACGCACCCTCCGGCTGCCTGGCCTTACCTTAGCCAGGGCTTTCCCCTTCAATTCCATGAGGCTCCAAGCTCTGGGGCTGCGAAGGGGAAGACTCCAGACGTCTCCACTGGAGGGGTCCGAAGGTGTGGGTGGGGACCCGTGGGATTGCGATTGGGAGAAGGGAAGGTCCCTGTGGTAACAGATGCCAACACAGGGCCTCCTGAAGTTCAGAACCTCGGAAAACTTGGGATGCTCAGCCATCAAGTTCTGAGGAAATCCAGGGTGATTGCTAAGAGTCGGGCGGAGGGAGGAGGCGGGCCCGGGAAAAAGGGGCCGCTGGCGAGTGAGGGCGGCCGGTCCCGCCCCTCGGCCCTCCCCGTCCCGCCCTTACCGGGGAAGGGCCACGTTGCTCGCCCGGCGGGCGGGTCCGGTTCGTGTAGGAAGGGCCGGCCGGGAGGAAGGCGCCGGCGCCGGCACCCGCGCGAGCGCCTGGAACGCGCCGGGGCACCGGGATTGTTCCCCGCGCCCCGGGGCGGTCCAGGTTCAGGGCCGGGAAGTTGGGAGGACCTGGTGAGTAGGGGCCTGAAACGTCGGCGTCTGTCCGCTCTGAGGCTTGTCCCAGGGAGGGCATGGAGGTCCAACTGAAGGAGGCCCCGCGGGAGTGGAGAGGGCGCTCCAGGAGTTCAGGTCCCGGCTTGAGAAGCTGCTCCTCTCCGAGCACTTCGTGTTCCCCGACAGCCCTGGTGCCCGGGAGCCTCAGAGAGGACTTGGCCCGGCCCGCCCCGGGTTTCGGTCGCGCACCCCTCTCTAGCCGGGAAGTCGAACTCCGCGTTCCGCTCTCGGAATCCGGGCCTCCAGCTGTTGGAGGGAGGGCGGGCAGGCTCCACCGGGAGGGAAGCGGTTGTGAAACTCGGCCTTAGGGCGTACGTGGGTGCACGGCCAGAGGGGGTGGGATTGCTGCAGAGGGTTTGGGGAGCGGCAATGGGAGGTGGCCTTTCCCCAATCCCCACCCAGCGTCCCTTCCACTAGGGTTCTTTCTCCTCAGCCTCCAGGAAGAATTGACACAATGTGAAAATACGTAAACTGGAAAGAAAACTTTTTCCTCCTGTTAGCTCACGTGTGTGGAGTTGGGGCCTCCTGAGACGTGCAGGCCTTCCCCCCCTCTCCCCCGAATCTTATAAACTGTGGAGCAGAGGGGCTGTGTGGCCAGCTGATCTGTGTTTGTACTGAACAGTGAGCCCCAGGGTGAGGCTCCACCTTGGTTAACCCTTGATCCTGTGGCCTGTTTAATTACTCTTTGCTTTAGGTCGTCCCCAAATGAGAGATGCAGCTTTATTTTCTGTCGTTTGTAATAGTTTTCAGACCACGGAGCCTTTTCTCTTAGATGCTTACATCCCGAGTCTGCCTCTCATTGTGAATCACCCCTGTGTGACCCCATTATTGGAGACCATTGCGCTCTCCTGGATTCCTGCTTCTGTGTCCTTCTCTCAGAGTTAGTATTGTAGTTATGTTTAACCTCAATGGCCTATGTGACAAGTTAAACTAATTTCCTGTTTGGGACATTGAGGAGATTGTTGCTGTCCTTTTCATCATTAGAAACCAGGGAACGTGGAGAAGAGCCAAATCAACTCTATCCCTGTTCAAATTATGGGAACCAAGGAACAAGTGGGTCAAGTGACCTGCCCAAGGTTACCTGGTTTCCCAGGCCATCATGCTTTTTGCTACACCAACATCATACTTTTAGTGTTTTCTTTTTCAGGATGAATAACCCGCATCCCTTCCTCCTAGGTCTTATTCTGTAAGTTCTTGAATTACTTAGTGTATCTTCTCTGACTTCTTTTCATTTCTTGTGAAATTATGGAGCCTTATACATGATGCAAGAGTCTAGCAGAGGGCTCATAATGAAATTCAGTTTGGTCTCCATTATCTGTGGTGTATTCTATCCTTTGGGTTTTTTAGGCAGTGCTTTTTAACATACTAAGCAAGATAAAGATAGAAGGGAAAGCCTGTCAACATTCCTTCAACTTGCATACTTTTTTAAATCTAAGTATGACTTCTCCATTATTGCTCACAAAGAGAAGTTGACTATCCGGTGTTCTGCTGTTTAAGGGATATTTTTGCCAGAGATGGAGGACTAGCTACAGAGGTAATACCATGGAATCAGAGTGTTAGGGATCTCACAGCTTCTAGGCAGTCCTTCAGAGGAAGAAATTGAGACCCATAGGGATTGGTGGGATCTGCTTATAGCCTGCTGAGGGTTTTATACACCCAAAATGCTCACTCATCTTGCACCACAGTGCAGATGTCTTTGTACTTGGTAGTGTGGATCAGATGTGTCACTTGGCTAAAAGAGTGTAAAAATTCTAGCAAATCAAAACTAATTTTGATTTCTGTGCCTTGCAGGCAAATGTCATTAATAACAGAACCTCAGGAACTTGGGTCAGGGTTAAAAAGACTATTGTTCTATTTTAGAAAAGGAAGGTGTGGCAGATTGTTTTGTCCCAAAATAGTCACCCCATCAATATCCCATTCCACTTGTTGTTACAGTTGGACTTTGTTCTCACCCACCAGTGGTGGGATCTGTGGTTTTTTCCCTTTGAGTATGGGGAGGCAGTCATGATTCTTCTGACCTATGAGTAGGCAGAAGTGATCCAAGACTAGATCATGAAAAGGATATAGTCTCACCTGGTTTACTCTCTTTCTTGGAACACTCATCTTTGGAACCCAGCCATCAAGTTCAGAGGAAACCCAGGCCACGTGAAGAGGCCACGTGGAGGTGTTGCAGCCAGCACTTCAGTTAACCATGCTAACATCAACCTGCAGACATGTGACAGAATAAGCCTTTAAGCCAGGCCCCAGCTTTTTGAGTCTTCCAGCTGAGGTCCTAGACATCATGGAGTAGAGACAGGTCATCTCCTCTGTGCTTCACTGTCCAAATTCCTGACCTGTTGGAACTATGAGAGAGAATAAATGATTGCTATTGATTTAAGCCATTAAATGTTTTTATTCAACAATAGCTTCTAATAAGGAAAGGAATATGAGTTGAGGCAGGCCTCAACTTGGACTTGGGGCGTGAGCACAGAGGACAGGAAGAACACTGGGCTGTGCTTATCAAAGCTACTTAGATTCTCTTTTACTCATTATTTCAGATACTTTTTGCTGTATCTCAAATCACATCAAAATATTAAAGCTTAAAACAACAGAATCATTTTATTACTATCTTAGCTATGTGGTTCTTGGTCATAGTCTTTTATGCAGTTGAAGTCAGATGTG
Organism: Panthera uncia; assembly: GCF_023721935.1. NCBI lineage: Eukaryota > Metazoa > Chordata > Mammalia > Carnivora > Felidae > Panthera > Panthera uncia. The sequence continues at coordinate 5,721,933 of NW_026057577.1, read as the reverse complement.
GCCAGGGCTGGGATCAAACCTTTCAGATGCTTGCTGTCTACTAGAACCTTAGTTTGGGTTGTGAGCTGGAATACCTATAGGTGTCCTGTCCATGTGGCTTGGGCTTCCTCTAATCATTATGGCTGCATTCAAACAGGCATCTCAGGAGCAACAGGTGGAAACTATTGCCTTTCATGGACTAGTTTTGCAAATCCTGTATGGTTACTTTCTCCATAGTCACAGATCAAAGAGAGGGAACATAGACCCCATCTCCCCCACCTCTAGTGGGAGGAATGGCATTACATCTTTGTAAGAAAAGCATGTGGGATGGGTTATGTGGTGATCATCTTTGGAAAATGGAATCCTTCAGTCTTGTGCTGCTGGTTTGGTCTTCTTTCTCCCTGATCTAGCTAATAATGCAAGCAGTCCCCCATCTAGCCACTTGAACCTCATACATGTGCCAAGAGTTGTAATAGGCTTAGAGGTCACAGAGACTTTTTCCTAAGGAGTAAGGTGAGAGGCATGTAAGCACAACCACAGATTTTGTTACAGTGTGGAGGGGAGAAACAGGAGGTGTGGAGAGAGTGTGGTGTGAGTGTAGTCGTGGGAAGGCCTGGCTGGCTCTGCCTGGGATGTTATGGATGTGTTGAGTGCTTGCACTGGGGCCATAGGTAATGTCTCAAGATGAAGAACAGCTGGAGCAAAGACTGCAGCGCATACAAGTGTACTCTTTGGGGGAAGTAAGTAGCTTGCTGAAGCCAGAGTGTGGGGTTCATAGGGTTAGGGATTGGAGGTGAGGTTGAAAAAAGGATGTTTGAGATAATTTTCTGTGAAGGCCTTGCATGTCATAATGAATTTGAGTTTTCTGTGGGCAGTGGTAGCTTCTGATGGTTTTTAAGGCAGGTTAGTGTTGTGACGAGGTGTGCACTTTAAGAAGGATGCTCTGTTGCTTTTGGGAAGGTTGCTTAGAGGGAAGTGAGATTAGCGATGGGTAAACTAGCTGAGAAACTATATCAAGAGTTCAGGCTTAAAACAGTATTTCATAAGGAAAGAGGGTTCAATTTAAAGGTTTGTGGGCTTGAAATGGAACTATGGCAGTGAATGAGTAGCTGTCTCTTACATTTTCATAATTCTAAAATGGGCTGGATATGTTTCAGAATTCAGGATTTTTTTGGATTTTAAAAAGATGATCTAGTACGTTTATGATGTAGTATAAAATGTGGAACAGCACACCATAATCCAACATTTTGGTTTCTGTGGCAAAATGTATAAATAGTCTCACTAAATGAGATAAATAAATGCTATAAATAGTCTTACATTAGATCACATCAGATTTCACCAAAGGTTTTACTGCCAAATGAGTGTAGAAAACTCAATTTTTTGGTGCTTTTTGGGCTTGGGAATGGCAGTTAAGGAATTGTGGGTGAGTGACATCCACACAATAGTCACTTTTTAGGTCATCGGCAAATCTCTTGATGGTCCAAGATCCTAGCACAGCTGCTTGGCTGCAGTAGGGGAGCTGGTCCCATCCTGAATAGCTTGTAGCTGAGGGAACTTTATAGATCTTGAGCAAGAGATTGCACTGATGTCAGTGTTTGTGAAGGGGAGATAGACTTCATATTGTCTGATACCTTCCCTGGCAGAGACATGAGTCAGAGTACACCAAGTGAAGGAGAGAGGGAAGATCAGACCAGTCATACAGGTACGTGCAAAGGCCCTGAGGCAGGCTTATGTGTTTGTAGCCCAGAAGGATGTAGTAGAGTGGAGCAAAGAGAGCCAGCCAGCTAGAGAGGGAACAGAGGAATAAGTGGTTAGCATTTATATCACAACTGGGCACTGTTCTAAATACTTGACGCAGATTATCTCACCCAATCCTTACGGCAACCCAGTGATTGATTCCTATCTTATTATTATTATTATTTCCATATTAGAGGTGAGAAGATTGAGTTTTAGAGATGTGAAAAAACATGGGGTGGTACCACACATTGCCCTGAGCTGTTTGGCTTGCCCTTGTTACTCCTGATGGTAGGACTGAGAGCGGCACTTTCTGGATGAGTGTGTGGGCTTGCTGGCTACAGGCTGGGCTGGCCCTTGGTGCTTTATCACTCCTCAGTCACAGCCAGCTCCTGGGGAGTGCATGTGCTTGTGTATGCACACACCATTCATTAACTTCCATATAGAGCAGAGGATCCTGTCCTGGAGATATGTGGAGAAGCAGTAGGAAACTGCTCTGGGACTCTGGGTAAGTTTGTGTAGAGAAGCAGTGGAGCCTGGGAATAGGGGTATTGTGTTCTCTTATGGAAAGAGGAACAAGTTCTGTTTTACAATTTAGAAAAAATGGTCATAGTCTGGCAAACTAAGGCCTGAGGGCTAAAGTAGAGGCCTGGACTGGACTGGAACAGCGGTTTCCTGTGGGCTATCCAGCCACTCTTAATGTTTACAGATTTGCTAAGAATCCAGTCCTCTGAGGGACTGAGAAAATTGCTTTGATCTGCATGGCTTAGAAGGTTAGGTGAGCAGAGGCCTCTGGAAGTGGATGTGGGCCACCTAATTCCCAATGTCTGGAGATGAGTGAAGGCTTTTACTTGTCATCTGCAGGGTTGTGAGGATGGTGTCCCTTGGGGTTTTACACCAGTCTGAGAGCTTGCTGGTCTGAGGTGGCTCATGGATAAGTCAGAGATGGTTCTGCTCCTCCAGCCTTGAGGTAACATTTCAGATGATAGAATTCAGTCTCTTTTCCTTCCTCCATCCCTTTATCTAAAGACTTTTCCTGCCTAGTCAGTTAGGAGGCAGGAGAAATACCTCCCTATTTGGGGGATAGGGAATCCTGGCCGTAAGATTGGAGGGAAAGTTCCAACATGGACCACATTGTGGCAGCAAGGAAGAAACTGGAAATCTGTTGTCTCTCTCTTTTTCTAGGAAACCTTGATTTGTATATGAGCACTGACAACATGGGAATTTAATGATACAGTAAAACGGAAATGGACCTGAGTTTTCTGAGGAGACTGGTGCTATGGAGTTGTGGGGTAGATGGTTTCTCAGAGGACAACATGTGGTGGTGGTGCTGGCAGGGACTGGGGTAGTCCCCCCAGAAGGGAGACAGAATCTAGGTTCCTTTAGAGACCCTTCAGGATCAATACTTTGGTCCTTTAACACTGGATCTGCCTGCTCAAGAACCCAGAAGTACAGAGATGAGATCTGGAATCTGAGATTTTGGTGGCTGTGAGGCAAAGGGTAACTAGCAGAGAAGCCCAGATTTTTTGGTGGCTGTGAGGCAAGGGGTAGCTGGCAGAGCAGCAGGGCACAAGAGGGCACATACCTGAAGCTTTAGGATGTGAAGGGTATAGACCAGAAGTGGGAAGGCCAGGGACAGAGTTGTGTGGATTGTTATGGCAGCTACCTGGGAATTGGAGGGTATGGTAGATTCTTCCAAATAGTGGGTTCTGATAGAGTGAGAGGGTTGGTAGGACCATGCCTTTTTCTTGTAAGATGTGTGTCCCAGTCCCTTCCCAAAGCCTGGCAGACAGCAGGTGTGTGATACATGTCATTGAATGATTAGGGAGTTCAGGACAAAGGGATTGTTTTAGTTGCCCCTACTGATGTGCCTAACTTGGGCTATATTGGACAAAGCTAGTCAGAACTTTGGGCCATGTCCCCATATCGATTTTAAGAAACTTTATTTGGAAATAAATTCAAACTTACAAAAAAGGTGCAATAATTAAAATGGTATAAGGGCACTTTTAATCCCTTTACTCAGATTCACCTATTAGCATTTTGATGCATTTGAGATCTCTCTCTCTCTCTCTCTCTCTCTCTCTCTCTGTATACATGATATTTGTGTTCTGAACCATTTGAGAAGTTGCTTTCTTGGCTCTCCTAATTACTTCAATCTAATTTACCTAAGAATTGGGATATTATTTTCCATGACCACAGTATGGCTCTCAGTTGATCAACACTGATACTTTGTCTATATTCCAATTTTGTCATTTAACCCAATATTGCCTTTTTTTTTTTTAAAGAAAAAGTTTTATTGAGGTATAATTGACATAGAATAAATTGCATCCATACCCGCAAAGTTTCCTCTTGTTCCTTTGTGATACCTCCCCTCACTGTCCTCATTGTCTCCATGCCTAGGCAACCATCGATTGGCTTTCTGCTACTATAGATTATTTTATATTTTCTGGAGATTTATTTAAGTGGAATCAGTGTATGTGCTCTTTTTTTGGCCATTCACATATCACAGTTATTTTGAGATTAATCCATGTGTTGTGTGTATCAGTAGTTTATTCCTTTTTATTACTATATATTATTCCATTTTGCAGGTAAACCACAATTTGTTTATCCATATTCCTCTGTTGATTGCCTTTGGGTTTCTCCCAGTTTTTGGCGATTATGAATAAAGCTGCAAAAACATTCCAGATAATTTTTGTATGGACATGTGTTTTTATTTCTCTTGACTATATATATAAGAGTGGACTTGGTGGTATGGTTGTCTTCTGTTTAGCATTTTAACAAACTGCCAGAATGCTCTGAAAGGACATTAGTTCCATACCTCATACTATATACAAAAATTAACTCAAAATGAACCTAAATGTAAAACCTAAAACTATAAAACCTAAAAAAGAAAACAAGGAAAGATATTTGTGATTTGGGCAAAGATTTCTTAGATACAATGCCAATGGCATGATCCATAAAAGATAAAAACCCCTGATAACTGATTATCATTAAAATTAAGAACTTGTGTCTTTCAATTGACACTCTTAATACAAGGACAAGGGTTTGAATTTTTGTGTCTGATAGGTGAGAAATTCTTAATATAGTTTAATTTGCATTTTTCTGTTATAAGTGAACTTGAATATCTTTTCATATGTGTAAGGACCATTTCAGTATCTTTTTGTGAGTTGCCCTTGTCTAAAGACAGAGTTTTGGCTTTTTACCTCCTCAGTGTAAAAGTTCTTTGTCTCTTAGGGTATTGGCTTTTTATTTGTATATTTGTGTGTATATTGCAGATATTCTTCCCCAGTTTGTCTTTTGACTTGGCTAATGGTGTTTTTATCATGCAAAAATGTTTTATTTATTACTGCATCTAGATTTTGAATCATACTTAGAAAGCCTTTCTCCCTACCCAGGTTATAGAGGAATTGACCCATATTTTCTTCTAGCACTTGTATAGTTATATTTTTTATATTTAGATCTCTAATCCACTTGGAAGTTATTCTTTTGCACAGATGTAATTTTATTTTTCCAAATAGCTATATAGTTGTTATAACACTCTTAATAAGACATTTTTTGCCCTAGTAATTTTAAATATCACCTGTATCGTATATTAGGTTTCTACATGTTTTGGGATCTATTTCTGTAATTTAAATTGTATTCCTTTGGATAATCTATTTACCTACTATTATCACATAGTTTTATTTATTTATTTATTTTTAAATATATGAAATTTATTGTCAAATTGGTTTCAATACAACACCCAGTGCTCATCCCAAAAGATGCCC